>NC_059194.1:667629-967629 GCF_020615455.1 Coregonus clupeaformis
TACTTGCTCTTTGGAAGCTTAGGCCGGGTTACCGTAAAGCACTTTGACAAATTATGTAAAAAGGACTATGAATAAAAATGTGATTGACTGACATTTGTGCTCTCTGTTCTGTTCTGCTTTGGTCCATCAGGGATTCCCGTGGCAGTCGCCGTTCCCCCATCCCAGAGGCTCCAGGGGGCCCGTAGCAGGAGCAGGGGACGGATCCAGACCACCTCCAGAGAACATGGGTATGCGGACACAATTTATGGCTATGGAAAAGGGTTGCAAAATTCTTGTAACATTCCAAAATTCCCAGGTTTTCCAGAAAACCTGTGTCGTGGAAATTTGCCACCTAGAGACACCTGAAGTCAATTTTAAATGAATCATTCTTTATTATCAGCAAGCTGGAGAGGTCACATTCAAACTTGGATGCATAAAGTACCGGTCTGAAGTGAGCTGTACCGGGGCAGTCCCATTAGTTCCCTTATATACTGCTTACACAGACAAGTAATATTTGCATGATTTAGCTTATTCATAATTAATTCATCATTTAACGTTTGGTTCATGCATGTGACCGACAAATAACTCACAAGGCTTCTTCTCTCCAAGCTGAAACTTTGAAACTGAGATACCCCTTTTCGTTCTCAAAACAATGTTCTGGGCGTACTGCCAAATTGCAGATACTGATAGTGGGGATTCCTCCCAGGCACAATCAATCAGTCACTTGCATGAACCCAGTCGAATTGGTTATTAGAAAAGCACAAACATAATATTTTCCTTCACATTCCCTCGTCTTATCACTTCAGTGATAATTAGCGTTACATTTTAAAGGAAGCATTAGATTATAGCTTCTATTAAAAGGTTATATACTTCTATTAAAGTAAGGGAAATCAACACATTAAACCAGACACTTCATAATTTCAAACCCTTCATTCTGGTTTATACAATATAATTAGTATGGGAATACTATCATCATAATAAAGGTTATACTTTTATTAACAGGAGTGAATCTATCAAAAAAAAACATTTTCCTTCGCACCTGGTTTGGAGAGCACCTGGAATCAGGATGCATAAGCAGGAAATCCTGAATCCTCCAATCAGGATATCTGGTTGGGAAGGTTACTGTAATTTTGCAACCCTACCAGGGAAACATGCTTTTTTTTTTTAGCAAATCTCTCGCTTTCTTTCTCTCTCTCATCCATTCACAAACGGTCTCTTTCACTTTCCCATTCTGTCTCTCTCGCTTTTTCTGTTGTTCTTTGATTGGCTGATTTTTGTGTGATCAATGAGAGGTTAAACCTTTTCCTCTATTCGGTCTATAGATCAGTCCACAGCAACTGGGTTTGGAAAAAGAGAACGACAGAATATTGACCCTGGAAAGCACTAAGGGCCTCTCCACCTCTCGTTCCCTCACCATGGGACCAGCTGGGTGGTAGAAGCATGAATCAGTTTTCAGTTGACCAGGTGTGATTTGAACTATCATTTTCCTACAGAACTGTAGATATCCTGTTGTAATGTTGTTTATACTTGCCTTTTTATAAGCACACTTGTGAAACAGTTTTCGCTATTCAGAAATATATTACATGAATATTATTATTTAGATTTGTTTCTTTTTTTTAACCTCATAATATTTTTTTGAGATTCAATATCTGCTTCATATGATTCTATGCAGGAACTGAAGTCATTTGTTTAATAGGTTGAAATTATGAAAATGTAATATACCTATGCGATTATCAGCTATTTTACAAAAGCTGTTTTGTTACTAGTAGGGTTAAGGGGTCCTATTCACCCCATGTCAATAACAACCAATACTACTTGTATTCATTCCAACGATATATAATTATATAGGTAAATTGCCTTGGAATTGGAATCATAGAATCGGAACCGTGGATGTTTTCTTTTTCTTTTTTTGTACCATTTGGTGTTCTAGAACTGTACAATAAAGTGTAACTGTTCAAAAGGTGATTGTTATAATACATAAAACTTGGGAAGTGAATTTAGCTGGTATATCATGCCAAAAAACATGGTTGTGGTGATTATTGATAATTTATTTATAATCTACTGTTTTGATGGTTGCATTGACTAAATGTAAATCACTTGTCTTTTTAGTAATGCTGTTGTTTCTGTTGGTGTATTCCCAATATATTGTAGCTATTGACATCGTGTGTTCGTAAACACATACACCCTCACAAGAGCACCTGATTGGCCAAAAATGACCAATGTCATTTCAATGCAGCACCTTTTTTGATTTCATTGGGTTAAATATTTGATCATCGATTCCAATATGGATACACGTCCTCAACATATTTACCCCCAAAGGTGTCCAGTCATGTCTGGAGGATTGGGTCGTAGGTCGTAGTGTACCCAGGCTTTGTCCCAATGGTCTTGGAATGGTTTCCTTTCCTTCCCTACTGCTGACCGTTGATAGTACTACTGTAGGGTGTATTCATGTTCTGGTTGCTGTAAACGTTAGCCTACCTGAGCGCTCTGCTAGCAGAGTATGGTCAGTATACCGTAGGAGCTGTATGTGCATTTTATATCGAGTTAACAGGGTATGATTGGTCTCCATCATATTGCTTTAACCTGTCCGTCATGTCCTTTTTGAATCAGTCAGAGGCGAGGAAATGAAGCTATTTAAAACGGAGACTCGGCTAACCCTAAGGCTCCGTGTCATAGTCGGCAATACCTCAGCACAGTGATAAACCACCTCAGCCAGACAAGGGACTGCTTCCCAAATGACACACTATTCCCTATATAGTGCACTACTCTTGGCCGACGCTCCCGGCAATATAGTGAATGGGGTGCCGTTTGGGTCACATTCCTGACTCCGCTGGCTTCTGTCTCGATCCACCTCTAAGACCAGCGACTCCATACTAACGCCTATTTATCTACGGTGTCGATCCGACAGTCCTGTGAACCCCCCGAGACTGGAAGTAGAGCCGGCTTGAATTACAAACCCAGCCCTGTACCTTCCCTTACCCCAGGTACCTCTGTTGATCTGAGAGGATTGGATAGGTGTTGGCAAAATGGCGGCAACTCATTTTACGACAAGGTGGTTTTATTATTACCATATTGCTTATACCTTGCCAATGCTTTATCTCCACTAGTGTCTGGAGTTTAGGGGGTGAGGGGTTGATTTGGAATTGGGTCACTATCCTAGAGCTCCAATCCTACTGATGTGTGATTGATTTGGTGGTGAACTAATGTGTTATGTATCTCCTCTAAATCAAACCAATAACACAAAGCTGTATAGGGTTGAATATGTATAGTATTATAATCCTTATTGTGCTTGTTTCATTCAGACTGCTGGTAAAGATGGGTGTTTATTCACAGTAAATAGTTGGAACAGCCTTTCTTTTTTTCTTTTTTTTAAGACAGATTCCAGAATGGTCCAATAGTTTAATGGAGATGTTTAAAGGTTGAATTGCACTTTGAAAGGAATGCTTTGTTTTCCTCTGGCAGTTGTCTTTTTCTGGTTTGTAGTTCTGGAGTTTTGCAGGAGGCAAAAGCACATTACTGATGTGATGAGACTTTTTGTATTTGACTGGCTTAATAAACATATCCTTAAATGTCTTTGTATATCTTACTCTGGTGTTCATTTTCATTTTAAGTTTTTGTCTTTGTTTCAACTCAAAAGAACAGATTCTCTTAACAACCCATTGTTGCCCTTAAGTTGACCTAGACATTTTGTGAAAGCATTTGAGTGGCCACACATACCACAGTGCATCATCGTTTACAGGAAGAAGTTGGCACCACGCCCCATGTTGCATTGACGTGATTTATTGACATGAATGAGTCGGGCAGCAGCAGTTGGGTAACAGGCGTCTGATCTGGGTAGTAGGACCAGGAGGTAGCAGGGCTCCCAGGGTTACCAGGCCCAGCCTGAATGCACTGAAGGACTGGCCTGGACCCTAGACTCAGGCTTGGCACCACAGAATCACTGTTTTCAAGCCTCGCCTTCATACGACATGCCACCTCCTTATGACCAGCAACCCCTTACCCTGTACCACCACAGACAACCGTTCATTTCAACTGATTTACATTTCTTCTTTCAGCTGGTTTCGAGAAGTTCTACTCTACACATGGTTTGTATTGAGTTTTTTTTACAAGGGGACATTATTTTTTTTTTTTTAAGAATGGAAAAAGTGTTGGTTTCCCTGATACAGATTAAGCCTACTCCTGAAATAAAATTAAAGCATGCTCATCTGAGAATTTCCATTGGAAGTGCTTTTTAGTCCAGAAAGAAGCTTAATCTGAATCCTGGAAACCGTTCCACTGTGTTTTCATGTATCTAAAGGGTCAATCTAATACATCTGTAGAATGTTCAAATTCAGCCTATCAGGGTTGGGATGAATTCCATTTCAATTCAGGAATTTACTCAACTGAAATGGAATTGACCCCAGCCCTGATGACAACACAGGCTGTCCCAAATGACACCCTATTCCTATATAATGCATAACCTTTGACCAGAACCTTTTAGGCCCTGGTCAATTGGAGAATTTCCAGTAACGCACTACATAGGGAATAGGGTGTCATTTGGGACGCCTTAGTCGATGTTCTGCTGGGTGGACTGGGAGAAGAGTTGACTGAAGTATTTGATGATGTCCATCCGAACCTCGGACACTGTGACCCGGGGGAACCACCTCATCACAGGCTTTCCGTCTGGTCCGACCAGGAACTTCTCAAAGTTCCACTTGATGTCGTTCATCTTCAGGGGCTCCCAGAACAGCCTGTTGGTGGGGTTCCCAAAGCTGTCCCCTACTGGTGGGCAGGAGTTCTAGAAGGCAGGGTTATAGGGTTAGAACAGTTCTGGAAGGCAGGGTTAGAACAGTTCTAGAAGGCAGGGTTATAGGGTTAGAACAGTTCTAGAATACAGGGTTAGAACAGTTCTAGAAGGCAGGGTTATAGGGTTAGAACAGTTCTAGAATACAGGGTTAGAACAGTTCTAGAAGGCAGGATTATAGGGTTAGAACTGTTCTGGAAGGCAGGGTTATAGGGTTAGAACAGTTCTAGAAGACAGGATTATAGGGTTAGAACAGTTCTGGAAGGCAGGGTTATAGGGTTAGAACAGTTCTAGAAGACAGGGTTATAGGGTTAGAACAGTTCTAGAAGGCAGGGTTATAGGGTTAGAACAGTTCTAGAAGACAGGGTTATAGGGTTAGAACAGTTCTAGAAGACAGGGTTAGAACAGTTCTAGAAGGCAGGGTTATAGGGTTAGAACAGTTCTAGAAGACAGTGTTATAGGGTTAGAACAGTTCTGGAAGGCAGGGTTATAGGGTTAGAGCAGTTCTAGAAGACAGGGTTATAGGGTTAGAACAGTTCTAGAAGACAGGATTAGAACAGTTCTAGAAGGCAGGGTTATAGGGTTAGAACAGTTCTAGAAGACAGGATTATAGGGTTAGAACAGTTCTAGAATACAGGGTTAGAACAGTTCTAGAAGACAGGGTTATAGGGTTAGAACAGTTCTAGAAGGCAGGGTTATAGGGTTAGAACAGTTCTAGAAGGCAGGGTTATAGGGTTAGAACAGTTCTAGAAGGCAGGGTTATAGGGTTAGAACAGTTCTAGAAGACAGGGTTATAGGGTTAGAACAGTTCTAGAAGACATGGTTAGAACAGTTCTAGAAGACATGGTTAGAACAGTTCTAGAAGACAGGGTTATAGGGTTAGAACAGTTCTAGAAGGCAGGGTTAGAACAGTTCTAGAAGACAGGGTTATAGGGTTAGAACAGTTCTAGAAGACATGGTTAGAACAGTTCTAGAAGGCAGGGTTATAGGGTTAGAGCAGTTCTAGAAGGCAGGGTTATAGGGTTAGAACAGTTCTAGAAGGCAGGGTTATAGGGTTAGAACAGTTCTAGAAGACAGGGTTATAGGGTTAGAACAGTTCTAGAAGGCAGGGTTATAGGGTTAGAACAGTTCTAGAAGACAGGGTTATAGGGTTAGAACAGTTCTAGAAGACAGGGTTAGAACAGTTCTAGAAGACAGGGTTATAGGGTTAGAACAGTTCTAGAAGACATGGTTAGAACAGTTCTAGAAGACATGGTTAGAACAGTTCTAGAAGACAGGGTTATAGGGTTAGAACAGTTCTAGAAGGCAGGGTTAGAACAGTTCTAGAAGACAGGGTTATAGGGTTAGAACAGTTCTAGAAGACATGGTTAGAACAGTTCTAGAAGGCAGGGTTATAGGGTTAGAGCAGTTCTAGAAGGCAGGGTTATAGGGTTAGAACAGTTCTAGAAGACAGGGTTATAGGGTTAGAACAGTTCTAGAAGGCAGGGTTATAGGGTTAGAACAGTTCTAGAAGACAGGGTTATAGGGTTAGAACAGTTCTAGAAGACGGGGTTAGAACAGTTCTAGAAGACGGGGTTAGAACAGTTCTAGAAGATAGGGTTAGAACAGTTCTAGAAGACAGGGTTAGAACAGTTCTAGAAGACAGGGTTATAGGGTTAGAACAGTTCTAGAAGACAGGGTTAGAACAGTTCTAGAATACAGGGTTAGAACTAGGGTTGGGCAGGTTGTGTTGTCCAGTTCTAGAATACGGGGTTAGAACTAGGGTTGGGCAGGTTGTGTTGTCCAGTTCTAGAATACGGGGTTAGAACTAGGGTTGGGCAGGTTGTGTTGTCCAGTTCTAGAAGGCATGGTTAGAACTAGGGTTGGGCAGGTTGTGTTGTCCAGTTCTAGAATACGGGGTTAGAACTAGGGTTGGGCAGGTTGTGTTGTCCAGTTCTAGAATACGGGGTTAGAACTAGGGTTGGGCAGGTTGTGTTGTCCAGTTCTAGAAGACGGGGTTAGAACTAGGGTTGGGCAGGTTGTGTTGTCCAGTTCTAGAAGACAGGGTTAGAACAGTTCTAGAATACGGGGTTAGAACTAGGGTTGGGCAGGTTGTGTTGTCCAGTTCTAGAAGGCATGGTTAGAACTAGGGTTGGGCAGGTTGTGTTGTCCAGTTCTAGAAGGCATGGTTAGAACTAGGGTTGGGCAGGTTGTGTTGTCCAGTTCTAGAATACGGGGTTAGAACTAGGGTTGGGCAGGTTGTGTTGTCCAGTTCTAGAAGGCATGGTTAGAACTAGGGTTGGGCAGGTTGTGTTGTCCAGTTCTAGAATACGGGGTTAGAACTAGGGTTGGGCAGGTTGTGTTGTCCAGTTCTAGAATACGGGGTTAGAACTAGGGTTGGGCAGGTTGTGTTGTCCAGTTCTAGAATACGGGGGTTAGAACTAGGGTTGGGCAGGTTGTGTTGTCCAGTTCTAGAATACGGGGGTTAGAACTAGGGTTGGGCAGGTTGTGTTGTCCAGTTCTAGAAGGCATGGTTAGAACTAGGGTTGGGCAGGTTGTGTTGTCCAGTTCTAGAATACGGGGTTAGAACTAGGGTTGGGCAGGTTGTGTTGTCCAGTTCTAGAATACGGGGTTAGAACTAGGGTTGGGCAGGTTGTGTTGTCCAGTTCTAGAATACGGGGTTAGAACTAGGGTTGGGCAGGTTGTGTTGTCCAGTTCTAGAATACGGGGTTAGAACTAGGGTTGGGCAGGTTGTGTTGTCCAGTTCTAGAAGGCATGGTTAGAACTAGGGTTGGTCAGGTTGTGTTGTCCAGTTCTAGAAGGCATGGTTAGAACTAGGGTTGGGCAGGTTGTGTTGTCCAGTTCTAGAATACGGGGTTAGAACTAGGGTTGGTCAGGTTGTGTTGTCCAGTTCTAGAAGACAGGGTTAGAACAGTTCTAGAAGGCATGGTTAGAACTAGGGTTGGTCAGGTTGTGTTGTCCAGTTCTAGAAGACGGGGTTAGAACTAGGGTTGGGCAGGTTGTGTTGTCCAGTTCTAGAATACGGGGTTAGAACTAGGGTTGGGCAGGTTGTGTTGTCCAGTTCTAGAAGACGGGGTTAGAACTAGGGTTGGTCAGGTTGTGTTGTCCAGTTCTAGAAGGCATGGTTAGAACAGTTCTAGAAGGCATGGTTAGAACTAGGGTTGGGCAGGTTGTGTTGTCCAGTTCTAGAAGACAGGGTTAGAACTAGGGTTGGTCAGGTTGTGTTGTCCAGTTCTAGAAGGCATGGTTAGAACTAGGGTTGGGCAGGTTGTGTTGTCCAGTTCTAGAAGACAGGGTTAGAACTAGGGTTGGTCAGGTTGTGTTGTCCAGTTCTAGAAGGCATGGTTAGAACTAGGGTTGGGCAGGTTGTGTTGTCCAGTTCTAGAATACGGGGTTAGAACTAGGGTTGGGCAGGTTGTGTTGTCCAGTTCTAGAAGGCATGGTTAGAACTAGGGTTGGGCAGGTTGTGTTGTCCAGTTCTAGAAGACGGGGTTAGAACTAGGGTTGGGCAGGTTGTGTTGTCCAGTTCTAGAATACGGGGTTAGAACTAGGGTTGGTCAGGTTGTGTTGTCCAGTTCTAGAATACGGGGTTAGAACTAGGGTTGGTCAGGTTGTGTTGTCCAGTTCTAGAAGACAGGGTTAGAACAGTTCTAGAAGGCATGGTTAGAACTAGGGTTGGTCAGGTTGTGTTGTCCAGTTCTAGAAGACGGGGTTAGAACTAGGGTTGGGCAGGTTGTGTTGTCCAGTTCTAGAATACGGGGTTAGAACTAGGGTTGGGCAGGTTGTGTTGTCCAGTTCTAGAAGACGGGGTTAGAACTAGGGTTGGGCAGGTTGTGTTGTCCAGTTCTAGAAGACGGGGTTAGAACTAGGGTTGGGCAGGTTGTGTTGTCCAGTTCTAGAATACGGGGTTAGAACTAGGGTTGGGCAGGTTGTGTTGTCCAGTTCTAGAAGGCATGGTTAGAACTAGGGTTGGTCAGGTTGTGTTGTCCAGTTCTAGAAGACAGGGTTAGAACAGTTCTAGAAGGCATGGTTAGAACTAGGGTTGGGCAGGTTGTGTTGTCCAGTTCTAGAAGACGGGGTTAGAACTAGGGTTGGGCAGGTTGTGTTGTCCAGTTCTAGAATACGGGGTTAGAACTAGGGTTGGTCAGGTTGTGTTGTCCAGTTCTAGAATACGGGGTTAGAACTAGGGTTGGGCAGGTTGTGTTGTCCAGTTCTAGAAGACAGGGTTAGAACAGTTCTAGAAGGCATGGTTAGAACTAGGGTTGGTCAGGTTGTGTTGTCCAGTTCTAGAAGACGGGGTTAGAACTAGGGTTGGGCAGGTTGTGTTGTCCAGTTCTAGAATACGGGGTTAGAACTAGGGTTGGGCAGGTTGTGTTGTCCAGTTCTAGAAGACGGGGTTAGAACTAGGGTTGGGCAGGTTGTGTTGTCCAGTTCTAGAAGACGGGGTTAGAACTAGGGTTGGGCAGGTTGTGTTGTCCAGTTCTAGAATACGGGGTTAGAACTAGGGTTGGGCAGGTTGTGTTGTCCAGTTCTAGAAGGCATGGTTAGAACTAGGGTTGGTCAGGTTGTGTTGTCCAGTTCTAGAAGACAGGGTTAGAACAGTTCTAGAAGGCATGGTTAGAACTAGGGTTGGGCAGGTTGTGTTGTCCAGTTCTAGAAGACGGGGTTAGAACTAGGGTTGGGCAGGTTGTGTTGTCCAGTTCTAGAAGACGGGGTTAGAACTAGGGTTGGGCAGGTTGTGTTGTCCAGTTCTAGAAGACGGGGTTAGAACTAGGGTTGGGCAGGTTGTGTTGTCCAGTTCTAGAAGACGGGGTTAGAACTAGGGTTGGGCAGGTTGTGTTGTCCAGTTCTAGAATACGGGGTTAGAACTAGGGTTGGGCAGGTTGTGTTGTCCAGTTCTAGAAGGCATGGTTAGAACTAGGGTTGGGCAGGTTGTGTTGTCCAGTTCTAGAAGGCATGGTTGGAACTAGGGTTGGTCAGGTTGTGTTGTCCAGTTCTAGAAGGCATGGTTAGAACTAGGGGTTGGGCAGGTTGTGTTGTCCAGTTCTAGAAGGCATGGTTAGAACTAGGGTTGGGCAGGTTGTGTTGTCCAGTTCTAGAAGGCATGGTTGGAACTAGGGTTGGGCAGGTTGTGTTGTCCAGTTCTAGAAGGCATGGTTAGAACTAGGGTTGGGCAGGTTGTGTTGTCCAGTTCTAGAAGGCATGGTTGGAACTAGGGTTGGGCAGGTTGTGTTGTCCAGTTCTAGAAGGCATGGTTAGAACTAGGGTTGGGCAGGTTGTGTTGTCCAGTTCTAGAAGGCATGGTTAGAACTAGGGTTGGGCAGGTTGTGTTGTCCAGTTCTAGAAGGCATGGTTAGAACTAGGGTTGGGCAGGTTGTGTTGTCCAGTTCTAGAAGGCATGGTTAGAACTAGGGTTGGGCAGGTTGTGTTGTCCAGTTCTAGAAGGCATGGTTAGAACTAGGGTTGGGCAGGTTGTGTTGTCCAGTTCTAGAAGGCATGGTTAGAACTAGGGTTGGGCAGGTTGTGTTGTCCAGTTCTAGAAGGCATGGTTAGAACTAGGGTTGGTCAGGTTGTGTTGTCCAGTTCTAGAAGGCATGGTTAGAACTAGGGTTGGGCAGGTTGTGTTGTCCAGTTCTAGAAGGCATGGTTAGAACTAGGGTTGGGCAGGTTGTGTTGTCCAGTTCTAGAAGGCATGGTTAGAACTAGGGTTGGGCAGGTTGTGTTGTCCAGTTCTAGAAGGCATGGTTAGAACTAGGGTTGGGCAGGTTGTGTTGTCCAGTTCTAGAAGGCATGGTTAGAACTAGGGTTGGGCAGGTTGTGTTGTCCAGTTCTAGAAGGCATGGTTAGAACTAGGGTTGGGCAGGTTGTGTTGTCCAGTTCTAGAAGGCATGGTTAGAACTAGGGTTGGGCAGGTTGTGTTGTCCAGTTCTAGAAGGCATGGTTAGAACTAGGGTTGGGCAGGTTGTGTTGTTCAGTTCTAGAAGGCATGGTTAGGAACTAGGGTTGGGCAGGTTGTGTTGTCCAGTTCTAGAATACGGGGGTTGGAACTAGGGTTGGGCAGGTTGTGTTGTCCAGTTCTAGAAGGCATGGTTAGAACTAGGGTTGGGCAGGTTGTGTTGTCCAGTTCTAGAAGGCAGGGTTAGAACAGTTCTAGAAGGCATGGTTAGAACTAGGGTTGGGCAGGTTGTGTTGTCCAGTTCTAGAAGGCATGGTTAGAACTAGGGTTGGGCAGGTTGTGTTGTCCAGTTCTAGAAGGCATGGTTAGAACTAGGGTTGGGCAGGTTGTGTTGTTCAGTTCTAGAAGGCATGGTTAGAACTAGGGTTGGGCAGGTTGTGTTGTCCAGTTCTAGAATACGGGGTTGGAACTAGGGTTGGGCAGGTTGTGTTGTCCAGTTCTAGAAGGCATGGTTAGAACTAGGGTTGGGCAGGTTGTGTTGTCCAGTTCTAGAAGGCAGGGTTAGAACAGTTCTAGAAGGCATGGTTAGAACTAGGGTTGGGCAGGTTGTGTTGTCCAGTTCTAGAAGGCATGGTTGGAACTAGGGTTGGGCAGGTTGTGTTGTCCAGTTCTAGAAGGCATGGTTAGAACTAGGGTTGGGCAGGTTGTGTTGTCCAGTTCTAGAAGGCATGGTTGGAACTAGGGTTGGGCAGGTTGTGTTGTCCAGTTCTAGAAGGCATGGTTAGAACTAGGGTTGGGCAGGTTGTGTTGTCCAGTTCTAGAAGGCATGGTTAGAACTAGGGTTGGGCAGGTTGTGTTGTCCAGTTCTAGAAGGCATGGTTAGAACTAGGGTTGGGCAGGTTGTGTTGTCCAGTTCTAGAAGGCATGGTTAGAACTAGGGTTGGTCAGGTTGTGTTGTCCAGTTCTAGAAGGCATGGTTAGAACTAGGGTTGGGCAGGTTGTGTTGTCCAGTTCTAGAAGGCATGGTTAGAACTAGGGTTGGGCAGGTTGTGTTGTCCAGTTCTAGAAGGCATGGTTAGAACTAGGGTTGGGCAGGTTGTGTTGTCCAGTTCTAGAAGGCATGGTTAGAACTAGGGTTGGGCAGGTTGTGTTGTCCAGTTCTAGAAGGCATGGTTAGAACTAGGGTTGGGCAGGTTGTGTTGTCCAGTTCTAGAAGGCATGGTTAGAACTAGGGTTGGGCAGGTTGTGTTGTCCAGTTCTAGAAGGCATGGTTAGAACTAGGGTTGGGCAGGTTGTGTTGTCCAGTTCTAGAAGGCATGGTTAGAACTAGGGTTGGGCAGGTTGTGTTGTCCAGTTCTAGAAGGCATGGTTAGAACTAGGGTTGGGCAGGTTGTGTTGTCCAGTTCTAGAAGGCATGGTTAGAACTAGGGTTGGGCAGGTTGTGTTGTCCAGTTCTAGAATACGGGGTTGGAACTAGGGTTGGGCAGGTTGTGTTGTCCAGTTCTAGAAGGCATGGTTAGAACTAGGGTTGGGCAGGTTGTGTTGTCCAGTTCTAGAAGGCAGGGTTAGAACAGTTCTAGAAGGCATGGTTAGAACTAGGGTTGGGCAGGTTGTGTTGTCCAGTTCTAGAAGGCATGGTTGGAACTAGGGTTGGGCAGGTTGTGTTGTCCAGTTCTAGAAGGCATGGTTAGAACTAGGGTTGGGCAGGTTGTGTTGTCCAGTTCTAGAAGGCATGGTTGGAACTAGGGTTGGGCAGGTTGTGTTGTCCAGTTCTAGAAGGCATGGTTAGAACTAGGGTTGGGCAGGTTGTGTTGTCCAGTTCTAGAAGGCATGGTTAGAACTAGGGTTGGGCAGGTTGTGTTGTCCAGTTCTAGAAGGCATGGTTAGAACTAGGGTTGGGCAGGTTGTGTTGTCCAGTTCTAGAAGGCATGGTTAGAACTAGGGTTGGTCAGGTTGTGTTGTCCAGTTCTAGAAGGCATGGTTAGAACTAGGGTTGGGCAGGTTGTGTTGTCCAGTTCTAGAAGGCATGGTTAGAACTAGGGTTGGGCAGGTTGTGTTGTCCAGTTCTAGAAGGCATGGTTAGAACTAGGGTTGGGCAGGTTGTGTTGTCCAGTTCTAGAAGGCATGGTTAGAACTAGGGTTGGGCAGGTTGTGTTGTCCAGTTCTAGAAGGCATGGTTAGAACTAGGGTTGGGCAGGTTGTGTTGTCCAGTTCTAGAAGGCATGGTTAGAACTAGGGTTGGGCAGGTTGTGTTGTCCAGTTCTAGAAGGCATGGTTGGAACTAGGGTTGGGCAGGTTGTGTTGTCCAGTTCTAGAAGGCATGGTTAGAACTAGGGTTGGGCAGGTTGTGTTGTCCAGTTCTAGAAGGCATGGTTAGAACTAGGGTTGGGCAGGTTGTGTTGTCCAGTTCTAGAAGGCATGGTTAGAACTAGGGTTGGGCAGGTTGTGTTGTCCAGTTCTAGAAGGCATGGTTAGAACTAGGGTTGGGCAGGTTGTGTTGTCCAGTTCTAGAAGGCATGGTTAGAACTAGGGTTGGGCAGGTTGTGTTGTCCAGTTCTAGAAGGCATGGTTGGAACTAGGGTTGGGCAGGTTGTGTTGTCCAGTTCTAGAAGGCATGGTTAGAACTAGGGTTGGGCAGGTTGTGTTGTCCAGTTCTAGAAGGCATGGTTAGAACTAGGGTTGGGCAGGTTGTGTTGTCCAGTTCTAGAAGGCATGGTTAGAACTAGGGTTGGGCAGGTTGTGTTGTCCAGTTCTAGAAGGCATGGTTAGAACTAGGGTTGGGCAGGTTGTGTTGTCCAGTTCTAGAAGGCATGGTTAGAACTAGGGTTGGGCAGGTTGTGTTGTCCAGTTCTAGAAGGCATGGTTAGAACTAGGGTTGGGCAGGTTGTGTTGTCCAGTTCTAGAAGGCATGGTTAGAACTAGGGTTGGGCAGGTTGTGTTGTCCAGTTCTAGAAGGCATGGTTAGAACTAGGGTTGGGCAGGTTGTGTTGTCCAGTTCTAGAAGGCATGGTTAGAACTAGGGTTGGTCAGGTTGTGTTGTCCAGTTCTAGAAGGCATGGTTAGAACTAGGGTTGGTCAGGTTGTGTTGTCCAGTTCTAGAAGGCATGGTTAGAACTAGGGTTGGTCAGGTTGTGTTGTCCAGTTCTAGAAGGCATGGTTAGAACTAGGGTTGGGCAGGTTGTGTTGTCCAGTTCTAGAAGGCATGGTTAGAACTAGGGTTGGTCAGGTTGTGTTGTCCTCATAAGGGATTTTACGGGAGGTACAGTAAGGATCCCATGTCATACTCTCTCTGGCCAGACAGCATCAGATACATGGGCTACAAATACACACATATATATATATACTCTCTCTGGCCAGACAGCATCAGATACATGGGCTACAAATACACATATATATATATACTCTCTCTGGCCAGACAGCATCAGATACATGGGCTACAAATACACATATATATATATATACTCTCTCTGGCCAGACAGCATCAGATACATGGGCTACAAATACATATATATATATATACTCTCTCTGGCCAGACAGCATCAGATACATGGGCTACAAATACACACATATATATATATACTCTCTCTGGCCAGACAGCATCAGATACATGGGCTACAAATACACATATATATATATACTCTCTCTGGCCAGACAGCATCAGATACATGGGCTACAAATACACACATATATATATATATACTCTCTCTGGCCAGACAGCATCAGATACATGGGCTACAAATACATATATATATATATATACTCTCTCTGGCCAGACAGCATCAGATACATGGGCTACAAATACACACATATATATATATACTCTCTCTGGCCAGACAGCATCAGATACATGGGCTACAAATACACATATATATATATATACTCTCTCTGGCCAGACAGCATCAGATACATGGGCTACAAATACATATATATATATATACTCTCTCTGGCCAGACAGCATCAGATACATGGGCTACAAATACACACATATATATATATACTCTCTCTGGCCAGACAGCATCAGATACATGGGCTACAAATACACATATATATATATACTCTCTCTGGCCAGACAGCATCAGATACATGGGCTACAAATACACACATATATATATATACTCTCTCTGGCCAGACAGCATCAGATACATGGGCTACAAATACATATATATATATATACTCTCTCTGGCCAGACAGCATCAGATACATGGGCTACAAATACACACATATATATATATACTCTCTGGCCAGACAGCATCAGATACATGGGCTACAAATACACATATATATATATACTCTCTCTGGCCAGACAGCATCAGATACATGGGCTACAAATACACATATATATATATATACTCTCTCTGGCCAGACAGCATCAGATACATGGGCTACAAATACACATATATATATATACTCTCTCTGGCCAGACAGCATCAGATACATGGGCTACAAATACATATATATATATATACTCTCTCTGGCCAGACAGCATCAGATACATGGGCTACAAATACACACATATATATATATACTCTCTCTGGCCAGACAGCATCAGATACATGGGCTACAAATACACATATATATATATACTCTCTGGCCAGACAGCATCAGATACATGGGCTACAAATACACACATATATATATATACTCTCTCTGGCCAGACAGCATCAGATACATGGGCTACAAATACACATATATATATATACTCTCTCTGGCCAGACAGCATCAGATACATGGGCTACAAATACACACATATATATACTCTCTCTGGCCAGACAGCATCAGATACATGGGCTACAAATACACATATATATATATATACTCTCTCTGGCCAGACAGCATCAGATACATGGGCTACAAATACACATATATATATATATATACTCTCTCTGGCCAGACAGCATCAGATACATGGGCTACAAATACACATATATATATATACTCTCTCTGGCCAGACAGCATCAGATACATGGGCTACAAATACATATATATATATATACTCTCTCTGGCCAGACAGCATCAGATACATGGGATACAAATACATATATATATATATACTCTCTCTGGCCAGACAGCATCAGATACATGGGCTACAAATACATATATATATATATACTCTCTCTGGCCAGACAGCATCAGATACATGGGCTACAAATACACATATATATATATACTCTCTCTGGCCAGACAGCATCAGATACATGGGCTACAAATACACATATATATATATACTCTCTCTGGCCAGACAGCATCAGATACATGGGCTACAAATACATATATATATATATACTCTCTCTGGCCAGACAGCATCAGATACATGGGCTACAAATACACACATATATATATATACTCTCTCTGGCCAGACAGCATCAGATACATGGGCTACAAATACACATATATATATATACTCTCTCTGGCCAGACAGCATCAGATACATGGGCTACAAATACACATATATATATATACTCTCTCTGGCCAGACAGCATCAGATACATGGGCTACAAATACATATATATATATATACTCTCTCTGGCCAGACAGCATCAGATACATGGGCTACAAATACATATATATATATATATACTCTCTCTGGCCAGACAGCATCAGATACATGGGCTACAAATACACATATATATATATACTCTCTCTGGCCAGACAGCATCAGATACATGGGCTACAAATACATATATATATATATACTCTCTCTGGCCAGACAGCATCAGATACATGGGCTACAAATACATATATATATATACTCTCTCTGGCCAGACAGCATCAGATACATGGGCTACAAATACATATATATATATATATACTCTCTCTGGCCAGACAGCATCAGATACATGGGCTACAAATACATATATATATATATACTCTCTCTGGCCAGACAGCATCAGATACATGGGCTACAAATACATATATATATAAAGCATGGCTTGCCTTGGCATCCACTGTAGTAGGTCTAAAGACAATCACTGAATGTCATTCCACTGTTTAACAGATGTCTATTTCCATTCATCAAATGGTGCATGCACAGTGCACTGTTTGGATGCTGGAATTATTTTGGAGTGGACGAACACACCCAGCTGCAGGTAGCCTACTTTCTGAAGTGATTTGTTTAACAATCAGATGAAAACATCATTTTTTTTTTTTTTTTTTTGGTCATTTAGCAGACGCTCTTATCCAGAGCGACTTACAGGAGCAATTAGGGTTAAGTGCCTTGCTCAAGGGCACATCGACAGATTTTTCACCTAGTCGGCTCGGGGATTAGAACCAGAGACCTTTCAGTTACTGGCACAACGCTCTTACCCACTACGCTACCTGCCGCCCTCATGACTGGTTGTGTTCATGCCACATTAAAAGGTAATACAGTTTTACCATTAAATAACATGCCTTTACTGTTAGGCCTATTAAAAAGCTGTGTACCCAATAGTTCCCCCTGAATGTCACGGTATAATTCCCACTCTGTGTATCCCCGTTGCAAATGTGTTAAACAGTGATTTTGAATTCAGTCAGGATTATAGTGGGACGTAAGTCGCCCACAAAGTGTTATTGACCCGCTGTACACTCGGATGACAACAATAATCACTTGTAGGATGGCAGATTTCTGGTAACTTTCCCAAAATGTTCCAGTTTTCCAGAAGTCCTGGTTGGAGATTTTTGGATTTATTGCTTATTCCCTCATGATTCCAGAAATCTACTAACCAGGATTTCTGTAAAACGTGGAAATTTGGGGTGTGTGTCCAGATTTTTGCAACCCTAATCACTTGCTTACTTTGAGGAAGGTGTAGACTCCTTGTTCTGTGTCTCCGTTCACATCCCCCCTCTGGAATAGCAGGAAGTTTGGAACGAAACCATTTCCTGGTCGGACATGCCTGGAACCCAAGGGGAGAGAGATACGCTTATCATTGGTGTGCTTCCCAAATGGCACCCTATTCCCTATATAGTGTGTTACTTTTGACCAGGCCCCATAAGGCTCTGGTCAAAAGTAGTGCACTATTTAGGGAATAGGGTGCCATTTGGGACACAATCATGGCCTAGACATGCTTTTGAGCACTTAACGGACCTTTTATAATGAGTGCCTCCCTCACTCACTCACTAAGCTATTGCCCTAGATAGATAGACTATATGACACGAACACGAACCACAACACTGTTAAGCCTCTTATACGTACAAACTCTGCTTTTACCAGAGGTTAACAACCCAAATGTACTGAAGGCAGACGCTGGTGAAACCAGGGTTTCTAGTCCGGTGTACTTGGGGTTTAAACTGGCCAGGAATAGAGTCTGGGTGAGGGTGGGCTAGGGGGACCAGATAACATAGGAATGTTATATACGCCTCAGAGAGGGTTATACCTTAGGGATTTGTATATCGCTCCTGGGATGTTTTTCCCAAACTAAATGAAGCTCTGTTGATTGACAGAGGATTAGCCTTTATTGCTGTCTTGTTGCCTGCATTCAGGCATGCAGGACCCTTGCATTAGTTTCAGGTTTATTTCCCCTACGTAATAAAAACATTGGTCAAGTACATCGTATACATTACACCATTTTGTATGTGTATTTTAACCCCCTAAGGTCGATGTCCGCGCCACAGCTGATATTTTAATTAGCGTAATAATACAATCCCCATCAGAATCCGTCAGTTGAATGACTTAAGTTTTTCATGCTAACGGGTCTCTGAGACAAAACAATACTTACTTTAGAGTGGCCAGAATCTCATGATTCTCTCCTGGCTCCTGTTTTCCAAACTGATTGGAGGGGAACCCGAGAATGGTGAACCCATAATCCTTCATCTCCTCGTGTAGTGCATTCAACTCTGGTTAGATCACACACACACACACACACACACACACACACACACACACACACACACACACACACACACACACACACACACACACACACACACACACACACACACACACTGCTGGATTAAAGGTTTCATAATAGAAGATAACACAACAACTAGATCAATCCCATAAACCCTTGGGGTAACTTGAGGTCAAAATAAGATTTCAAAAGGATGCACAGTGAGTAGGGTGTATCCTAAAGTTTTTCCTGATCTGGTCACATATGGACAAGCCTCTTTCTCTTTGTTGCAGACTGCTTTAAGGGCTCCATTCAATCAGATCCACTTTAGCCGACATCTGCATTGCGGTTGTTTTGGCGTGTCGGAGGTGGAACTGCGTTAGCGCTGTCAAATCCACAAGTGGCTCCCGGCATTACACCTAAAGCGGACATTGCCATTGGCTGCACGGAGTCACATGAACAGAAATCCCATGCGGCCTTGTTTACATGTTCAACACTGGAATGTGAGATGTGATCTACACCTCCTTTAGGATGATAGAAATCCTCATTGTTTTGTTGAATGATTTTTCTATTTGAGCGTCATTGTTTCCATACAGCCTACACTTTCTCATTCTGAACTTCTAATGCAAGTGGGGTGGGTGTGGCTTCCTTAAAATGATCGCAGAGAGCAGCTGCTCACCGATTTGACGGCTCCAATGCAGTTCCACCTCCGACACTGCCATAACATCTGCTATGCGGGGGTGTCTGCTATCGCCGGTTAACGCTTCATCTGATTGAATTTAGGCCTCAGTCAGTCAAGCCTGTTAATCTATGTATGGACCTGCTCATTGTAAGAGGTATTTACAGTGAATCAGGTTGTGGGGATAAACTAAGTGTGGATGGTATCCAGATTTTCATACCGCCATACCGTTTCTGTACCATACCAGGGTATACCGAATGTGCACACAAGGGGGCGCTATAAAAAACAACAATTTAGGCAACAAGGATATTGATCCAGGGGGGATTGAACATCTCTGCTGTAACCAATAAGCTTGATCTTGACATCTAGCCACTTAGCTAGCAAGTTAACCAAATGCATAGCTGGAAATAATTTATTTGACAGATCTTAGATTTCTTATATTTATAAGCATTGGCGTAGCGCGCAGTCCCGGCGAGGTGGGGTACGCCCCTGTGAGGCGGTATTGAAAATCATACAGTGCAGGCCTCCCGAGTGGCGCAGCAGTCTAAGGCAGTGCTTGAGGCATCACTACAGCCCCAGGTTCGATCCCAGGCTGTGTCACAGCCGGCCGTGACCGGGAGACCCATGAGGCGGCGCACAATTGGCTCAGCGTCGTCCGGGTTAGGGGAGGTGGACCCGGGGATTTCCTTCTCCCATCGCGCTCTAGCGACTCCTTGTGGCGGGCCAAGCGCCTGCAAGCTGACTTCGGTCATCAGTTGGATGGTGTTTCCTCTAACACATTAGTGCTTCCAGGTTAAGCGAGCAGTGTTTCAAGAAGCAGTGCGGCTTGGTAGGGTCGTGTTTCGGAGCACATGGCTCTCGACCTTCGCCTATCCCGAGTCCCTATGGGAGTTGCAGTGATGTGACAAGACTGTAACTACCAATTGAATATCACGAAATGGGGGAGAAAAAAGGGGTAAAAGTATGAAAAATATATATATATATAAAAAATCATAACGTTGGTATTTCAAAATACCAAGGTAAACTCTACTGTTAGCCTACTGTTAGCTGGCTCAACTGTTAGCCTACTGTTAGCTAATTCAACTGTTAGCCTACTGTTAGCTAATTCAACTGTTAGCCTACTGTTAGTCTTAAGCCAGACAGTCTTACCCAGGTACTGGAAGGTGAGTCCTCAGTAAGTGGCTACGTTGACAAAGAGGACGGTCTTCCCCATGTACTCACTGAGGGAGACTGAACGACTCCCATTCAGGGTCTTAGCTTTGTAGTTATAGATGGTGCCATCTTTGGATGGGTCACACACCTGAGGATCAACACACACACACACACACACACACACACACACACACACACACACACACACAGTGTCTGCTGGTTTTAGTTTTTTCCTTTCAATTAAGACCTAATTGAAAGGAGTTCCTTACTAAGACCTAGACAACCAGGTGAGGGGCACTCTGACAATGAGAATGGGAAACGACTGCAATAATAATATATTGAATGAATGAACAGAAATTACCATAAAAAACAAACAATTAAATTATGAAACAATTAATGTGCACGAATTGGCGGGAGAGAGCGCATTCTGGAGAGACGTGCCTTAGCCACACTCCCCTTCTTCTTGACTCAACATTTAAAAGTATACCCAAGACACAATATCCTTACACATAGGCTTACTATAGGCCTAAGGAATACTCTCACAAACGGTGGCAGGTCCAAAGCAGTAGCAATTTATGGAAAACCAATGCAATTTCACTTATTTTCTAAATGTTATCAAATTGCTTGGCTACCAAAACAAATACCCTCGCGGCACGCATGGTTTACGGACTGTTCCGTCCCGGTGGCCTCCACCATGGATTAGTCCACGGAGACAGGTGGGCGTCTCGTGTGCCATGAAAACTGCTTGACTAAAACAAGTCTCAGTCCACCAACAGCCTATTGACCAAACAATCAACCAGTCAACAAAATGGGGTCAGCTCTAATTTTATCTGTCATTTTTTTTATTCTCTGCTTTGACCCAAACCGTCAAGTGGTTTGTGATGTGATGATGTGGCTCAGTTGGTAGAGCAGGGTGCTTGCAATGCTAGGGTTTTAGGTTCGATTCCCATGGGGGACAAATTCGAAAATGTATGCACTCACTGCTTTAAATTGCTCTGGATAAGAGCATTTACTAAAAAGGAATAAATAGACCATTTCAGTTTTCACATAGAAATTAGTTGCATTTGCAAAGAAACTGGAAAATATATATCAAGCAAGTATTTTTATATTACACAAGTATTATCATTATTTATATACTCAAGTTACAAATGCTGGTAGTAAAATAACAGGAGCGTTTTGCGTAATGGGATCGCGTGACGCTCCAAGGTTAGGTAAATATTTCGTTTTGTCCCCAGATAGAAATAATCAAATTTGAACAACAAGCACTGGATTGTGAAATAAACAGAATAATAATTTACTGCACAAAACGATAAAGCAAATGTGCCACCTGTAAAACTATGTCGCAATTAATTTTTCCCAACCCATATTTTCAAAGTAAATTATATTTTGTCAATCGTAATATCACTAGGCTATATAATATATGTATCCATTTACAGCAGGAATTACCTGACTGAGTGAGTCGCCTGCAGCCCATGGCTTTAACAGCCCCAGTAGTGCCAGAGGTAGGACCCACAGACTCTCCTGCATGACCCGCATCGTCACAGTGAGAGGGACCTGTGCAGGTCCGCTCCTTTTCCTTCCTCTGGGACCTAGTTAATCATCTGTCCAGTGTGATCCCTCCCTCTCCACGCAATGACAACAAGCTGACCCACATTTCCTTCTCAGCCAATACAAATCCAGAGCCCAGTCTAATGGGGTGTTGTTTTTTTCTCTCACTGGGGTTCGTGTTGTTATTACTTTTATAGTGCTGCCGACTGCCTTTTGACAGAGGAGGCATCTAGACAGGTCAGTCACCACACACTGACAAATGACAGAGTAGACATCTAGACAGGTCAGTCAACACACACTGACAAATGACAGAGTAGACATCTAGACAGGTCAGTCAACACACACTGACAAATGACAGAGGAGACATCTAGACAGGTCAGTCAACACACACTGACAAATGACAGAGTAGACATCTAGACAGGTCAATTACCACACACTGACAAATGGCAAAAAAAGATAAATGATATTTAACAGCCTCCACCAGTTTTCTGCTGTTACCATGGGGAGCTGAGCCTCCAGCTGGCTAAACCAAAATTGGTTCAGTGAAAGTTCCCAGAACATTTGTTAGGTTGCGGCAAATGTTCTCATAAAACAAAAACTGTCCAGTTGTGGTGATGATTATAGAATGTTTGTATAAAACATTAGCCTAATGTTGCAAGAACATTCTCAGAAAAAATGTAATCTGTTCTTTAAAGGTTCCCAGAATGTTTTATTAGGTTGTGGGAACAGTCTGGTTAGAACATTGTGGGGACATCACAAAAGATATGTTCCCAAAATACAAAAACTGTCCAGTTGAGCGGATGATTCTACATTGTTTATTTTAGGATGCAAAAAACATTCAACTGATGTTACAAGAACGTTCCCAGAACACATTTTGTCAGTTCTTTAAAGGTTCCCAGATAGGATGCAGGCCAGGCAGCAGGCTGTTAGCCAGCCTGCCAGCTTAGTGAAGTCTGCCACTAGCAAAGACAGCATAGTCAGCTCAGCTATCCACATTGAGACCGTGTCTGTGACTCGATCTAGGTTGAGCAAAACAAAACATGGCGGTGTTCGCCTTAGCAATCACTGGAATAAAGACCTCCTCCATTCCTGTCATTATTGAAAGAGATTGTGATATCTCACATCTAAAAATAGGGTTAATTAATGTTAGATCCCTCACTTCCAAGGTAGTCATAGTCAATGAACTAATCACTGATCATAATCTTGATGTGATTGGCCTGACTGAAACATGTCTCAAGCCTAATGAATTTACTGTGTTAAATGAGGCCTCTCCTCGTGGTTACACTAGTGACCATATCTCCCGCGCATCCCGCAAAGGTGGAGGTGTTGCTAACATTTATGACAGCAAATTACAATGTACAACAACAACAAAAAAATGACTGCGTTTTCGTCTTTTGAACTTCTAGTCATGAAATCTATGCAGCCTACTCAGACCTCCTGGGCCATATACAGCGTTCCTCATGGAGTTCCCTGAATTCCTATCGGACCTTGTAGTCATGGCAGATAATATTCACATTTTTGGTGACTTTAATATTCACATGAAAAAGTCCACAGACCCACTCCAAAAGGCTTTCGGAGCCATCATCGACTCAGTGGGTTTTGTCCAACATGTCTCCGGACCTACTCATTGCCACAGTCATACCCTGGATCTAGTTTTGTCCCATGGAATAAATATTGTGGATCTAAATGTTTTTCCTCATAATCCTGGACTATCGGACCACCATTTTATTACGTTTGCAATCGCAACAAATAACCTGCTCAGACCCCAACCAAGGATAATCAAAAGCCGTGCTATAAATTCTCGGACACCCCAAAGGTTCCTAGATGCCCTTCCAGACTCCCTCCACCTACCCAAGGACATCGGAGTACAAAAATCGGTTAGCCACCTAACTGAGGATCTTAATTTAACCTTGCGTAATACCGTAGATGCAGTCGCACCACTAAAAACAAAAAACATTTGTCACAAGAAATTAGCTCCCTGGTATACAGAAAATACCAGAGCCCTGAAGCAAGCTTCCAGAAAATTGGAATGGAAATGACGCTCCATCAAACTGGAAGTCTTTTGAAAGACAGTACCGTGCAATATCGAAGAGCTCTCACTGCTGCTCGATCTTCCTATTTTTCCAACCTAATTGAGGAGAATAAGAACAATCCCCCCAAAAAAATTTGGGGGGGATACTGTCTCAAAGCTAACTAAAAAGCAGCATTCAACAAGAGAGGATAGCTTTCACTTCAGCAGTGATAAATTCATGAACTTCTTCGATGAAAAGATCATGATCATTAGAAAGCAAATTACGGCACAGAACTGCCAGGACCTAGGATCAATGGAGACACTCAAGTTTTTTAATCCTGAATCTCTTGACACATTCATGAAAACAGTCATGGCCTCTAAACCGTCAAGCTGCATACTGGACCCTATTCCAACTAAACAAACTGAAAGAGCTACTTCCTGTGATTGGCCCTCCTATGTTGAACATAATAAATGGCTCCCTATCCACCGGATGTGTACCAAACTCACTAAAAGTGGCAGTAACAAAGACTCTCTTGAAAAAGCCAAACCTTGACCTGGAAAATGTAAAAAACTATCGGCCTATATCGAATCTCCCATTCCTTTCAGGAATGAAAAAGGCTTTAACTTCCTGTCTGATGTCTTGAGATGTTGCTTCAGTATATCCACATAATTTTCTTTCCTCATGATGCCATCTTTTGTAAAGTGCACCAGTCCCTCATGCAGCAAAGCACCCCCACAGCATGACGCTGCCACCCCTGTGCTTTACGGTTGGGATGGTGTTCTTCGGCTTGCAAGCAACCCCCTTTTTCCACCAAACATAACGATGGTCATCATGGCCAAACAGTTCTATTTTTGTTTCATCAGACCAGAGGACATTTCTCCAAAAAGTACGATCTTTGTCCCCATGTGCATTTGCAAACCGTAGTCTGGCTTTTTTATGGCGGTTTTGGAGCAGTGGCTTCTTCCTTGCTGAGCAGCCTTTCAGGTTATGTCGATATAGGACTTGTTTTACTGTGGATATACAGTGGGGAGAACAAGTATTTGATACACTGCCGATTTTGCAGGTTTTCCTACTTACAAAGCATGTAGAGGTCTGTAATTTTTATCATAGGTACATTTCAACTGTGAGAGACGGAATCTCAAAAATCCAGAAAATCACATTGTATGATTTTTAAGTAATTCATTTGCATTTTATTGCATGACATAAGTATTTGATACATCAGAAAAGCAGAACTTAACATTTGGTACAGAAACCTTTGTTTGCAATTACAGAGATCATACGTTTCCTGTAGGTCTCGACCAGGTTTGCACACACTGCAGCAGGGATTTTGGCCCACTCCTCCATACAGACCTTCAGGTTTCGGGGCTGTCGCTGGGCAATACGGACTTTCAGCTCCCTCCAAAGATTTTCTATTGGGTTCAGGTCTGGAGACTGGCTAGGCCACTCCAGGACCTTGAGATGCTTCTTACGGAGCGTGCCTCCAGTTGAACTACACTTCCTCACCAGTTAGCTTACACACCAGTGTTCAGAGCACGCTAGATAGCTAATTAGCACAGGTGGTCTATGTCTGGAGACATGACGTGTGTAGGCTCATTACGCACCCCCTGGGGTCGACGTTGATCGAAAGAGCGATCATATAGAAGGAATGGAACAAAGCTGACCCCTACAGGTTTGGTCCTATAGATGCTTTAAAAATGTAAACCCCGCCCCCACTGTACCACGTCATGTCTGACAACTCAACTACTAGGAAGTACATCGAGATTACATTTTTGTAAACTTCCCTGTCGGAGCGATATTTTATCTTCGAATAAGGTAACTAACGTTAGTATTTACTTATTTTGTAACTGATCAAACTAACATCGCCACAAGGTAGAGAGCTTATGTATTACTATTGAGCTAGAGAGTAAAATAAAGAATTAACGTTAGCTAGCCCATATAACGTGAGTTTTCACAAAGCCAGTTGATCTAGTTAGCCACTGTAGCTGGCTAACCAACGGTAATTAACTAGCTGCTATTTTAGCTACGCAGATAATCACACCGTCAACACTAAATATTAGGTTAGTTTAGCTAGCTAGTCTCCTAGTTATATTTTCTGAGTCAGCTGCTAGCTAGTGAAGTTGTTTTGACATGCAGGGGGTTACATTGAGGGGGACAAAGTCGCCTAGTTGGAGTGGGAAATCCCAATGTAAAAAGTAAACAACACCGACTTGGACAGTCTGTTTAATCAGGCTGTAATACACAATTAATTGGTATATACAGCTTGAAACTAATGACTGGAAAATCGTTTAAATGTTTTACTACAAGCTAGAATGTTGAATAAAAATACATTTGAACTTACTCTACCGGTTGCTCGTGGTGTTGGTCCTTCCGATGGTCGAAATTTGAGACAAAACATACACATTGTTAACCTGACTTGTTAGAGCGCTGGCGTTATTGACATAGATGGGTTGTGTACGTTTCTACCGTTGTCTAGATGGAGTAGGCCTACAGCTCTGTCTAGTGGTCGCGTCAGTTGTTGACAACTGTAGCTAAGCCTAACCCTAACTTTTTGTCCTAACCTTAACCTCATTCTCCTAACCTGATGCGTTAGTTTTCCTAACCTGCCACGTTAATTCACCTAACCTGCTATGAAAACAAACCATCGGTGCTGACAAATCATCAGTATTACCACACCTATACTGAAGTTGCCATTTCTATTACCTGGCACATGCGCAAAACCATGTAAACACCTGCTGACTTCAGTTAGACTGAGCAATAATAAACACAACCCAGTTAGTATGCCATTGTGTGCATGTACTTCTGTCTCGTGCACATGCCTCTGGTCATGAGCAAACGCAGGTGCACGAGATGCATGCATACTAACTGAAGTAAGCAGGTACAGTGCCTTCAGAAAGTATTCATACCCCTTGACTTATTACACATTTTGTTGTGTTACAGCCTGAATTCAAAATTGATTAAATCGATTTTTTATTTCTGTCACACATCTACACACAATGCCACATAATGAAAAATATTAAACACGTTTTTTAGAAATGTTAGCAAATTTATTGAAAATGAAATACAGAAATATCTCATTTACATAAGTATTCACACCCGAGTCAATATATGTTAGAATCAACTTTGGCAGCGATTACAGCTGTGAGTCTTTCTGGGTAAATCTGTAAGAGCTTTGCACATCTGGATTGTACAATATTTGCCCATTATTCTTTTCAAAATTCTTCAAGCTCTGTCAAATTGGTTGTTGATCATTGCTAGACAACCATTTTTAGGTTTTGCCATAGATTTTCAAGCAGATTTAAGTCAAAACTGTAACTCGACCCCTCAGGAACATTCATTGTCTTCTTGATAAGCAACTCCAGTGTAGATTTGTCCATGTGTTTTAGGTTAATGTCCTG
This sequence comes from Coregonus clupeaformis, assembly GCF_020615455.1. NCBI lineage: Eukaryota > Metazoa > Chordata > Actinopteri > Salmoniformes > Salmonidae > Coregonus > Coregonus clupeaformis. Next base: position 694,876 of record NC_059194.1, read on the forward strand.
CTGAAAGGTGAATTCATCTCACAGTGTCTGGTGAAAAGCAGACTGAACCAGGTTTTCCTCTAGGATTTTGCCTGTGCTTAGCTCCATTCCGTTTATTTTTTATCCTGAAAAAAGTCCCCAGTAACATGATACCCATAACATGATGCAGCCACCACAATGCTTGACAATATGGAGCGTGGTACTCAGTAATGTGTTGTATTGGATTTGCCCCAAACATAACACTTTGTATTCAGGACAAAAATGTAATTGCTTTGCCACATTTTTTGCAGTATTACTTTAGTGCCTTGTTGCAAACAGGAAGCATGTTTTGGAATATTTGTATTCTGTACAGGCTTCTTTCTGTTCACTCTGTCAATTAGGTTAGTATTGTGGCGTAACCTCAATGTTGTTGATCCATCCTCAGTTTTCTCCTATCACAGCCATTAAACTCTGTAATAGAGCGGTTTCCTTCCTCTCCGGCAACTGAGTTAGGAAGGATGCCTGTATCTTTGTAGTGACTGGGTGTATTGATACACCATCCAAAGTGTAATAACTTCACCGTGCTCAAAGGTATATTCAATGTCTGCTTTTTTGGGGGGGGGACCCATCTACCAATGGGTGCCCTTCTTTGCAAGGCATTGGAAAACCTCCCTGGTCTTTGTGGTTGAATCTGTGTTTGAAATTCACTGCTCGACTGAGGGACCTTACAGATAATTTTATGTGTTTGGCACAGAGATGAGGTAGTCATTCAAAATTCATGTTAAACACTATTATTGCACAGAGAGTCCATGCAACTTATGTGACTTGTTAAGCTCATTTTTACTCATGAACTTATTTAGGCTTTCCATAACAAAGGGTTGAATACTTATTACCTCAAGACGTTTCAGCTTTAAATGTTAAATTAATTTGTAAACATTTCAAAAAACATAATTCCACTTTGACATTATGGGGTATTGTGCATAGGCCAGTGACAAAAAATCTAAATGTAATACATTTTAAATTCAGGCTGTAACACAACAAAGTGTGGAAAAAGCCAAGGGGTGTGAATACTTTCTGAAGACACTGTATTTACATGGTTTTGCGCATGTGAGAGGTGATAGAACTGTCCACTTCAGTACCAGCGCTCTAAAAAGTCGGGTGAACAATACTTTCCTGTGGATATTTTGTCTCAAATTTCGAGCGGCTGAAGGACAAATCGCACAGAAAACCGGTAGAGTAAGTTAAAAAGTAATTGTATTCAACATTTGGGCTTGTAAGTAACATTTACACGATTTTGCAGTTATTAGTTTCAGGCTGTGTATACCAATTAATTGTGTATTACAACCTGATTAATCAGAATAACTTGGACTGTTACTGAGCTAGCTAGCTATGTCTCAAACTCTCCTACCAAGTAGCCTACCTCTGGCTTGTGGCTAGCTACGTATTGCGCTAGTTTTTGATGTTTACTATCAAGGCACTTACAGATGGGCCGCGAAGGTCTCTTCAATGGGAGTAGGGCGGCAGGCGGCAAAACGCAAGCAATTTTGCAAGCAGCGCGGTTTGTGGTGCCGCTGGCTCGGCGCTCGAGGCGCCAAAAGATGAAATTAGCTGATGTCTTGAGCGGCATTGGTAAAACCAATGAGCGTCGTTCATCATGTCAACCAATCAAACAATGTTTTAATGACAACATTCGAGCTGACAACAACCGGGACCGTTTGTCACTACACACGGTAGGCGGTTTTCCTCGCGGTTCAATTGCCGTTTACCGCTGCCCGTCTGTAATCGCGTTAAGTTAAGAGTCAGCTGTACAACTTGTTTCTTGTGTCAACTTGTTCTGTACACTGAGTTCCATGTATTGCATAACGACCTCCTTTATAAAGCTAGCCAAGAAGTCACAATGCAGTCTACTGTAGGGTTGGTTTTCTGTCTTTTCACAACACCTTTTCTGTTGTCTCTCTTTACAGTTGTCTCTCTGCTTCCTCTACCACCATGCCAAGTGACACGTGCTGAGACAGAGGACCATGTTATTCAAACCACGCTAACCGAAGATGGTGTTTTAATCGCTCTTTTTAAAATGGACACACTGAAATCCTCCAGTGTTTATTTTGAATGCTAATAAATGTGACGATGTTGATCATTTTGTGATCAATATATCATTTTATATACAAGGAATGCACTTTCTTATTGCCAGAAAGTGAGTGACACGGTATATTCCCATTCACCTCAATGGAAGCTCCAGTCACACCAACTCCTCTACCCTCCAACTCCACCCTGCCTACACCTTTCCCTCTGCACCCGGCAGTGGCCCCATCAGTCCAGCTTGGAATCACCATCCTCTACACTGCTCTCTACGGAAGTCTCTTCTTGGTCGTCTACGTTCAGCTCTGGCTCCTCCTGCTCTGCCGACACAAGCGCTGGAGCTACCAGAGTGTGTTTCTGTTCCTCTGTCTTCTCTGGGCGGCTCTTCGCACCACTCTGTTCTCCTTCTACTTCCATAACGCCCTGGAAGCCAACCGCCTGGCCACAGTGTTTTACTGGCTCCTCTACTGCTTCCCTGTCTGTCTGCAGTTCTTCACCCTCAGTCTCATCAACCTCTACTTCACTCAGGTTAAGACACACATTTTATATCTTTAGATAACCTGTCCTGCAAGTATGTCACGTGTTTCTGAGTTATGATTTGTTATGAAAGCATTAGTCTTGACACTCGTGACAGATTGTTAAATCGATTAGCTGGCCAGCCGCATGCAAGATTTGGTTCGAAGTTCAGAGACTATGAAAGTATTTGTTAAAGACTAGTATGTGTTTACTTAAACTATTGGCTGGTTTCTGTTCTCCATTGTTTGTACAGGTATTACTCAAAGTGAGAGAGAAGTACAGCCCTAACACTGAGCCCAGCAATGGACTGTGAGTTCCACTTCCCTCAAACGACTTGCAGCTGTTTGTGTCCTTTTTAGAGATGTTTTTGAAGAAGCTTTATTTAAATCATTTGAATTGACAAGTCTCTCTCTCTCTCCTCAGATGTTGGGCGCGGTGCTTATACGCCACCCTGAGTGGTGTGTTCCTGTGTGTCAACGTGGTGTGTGCTGCGCTTGGCTGGAACGGGGGCAGTGGAGGAGCAGGAGCTAAAACATGGAGTCTGGTTCTGATACGAGTACTGGTCAATGACCTGCTGTTCATCTTCGAGGCTGTGTGTCTAGCTGCATTACTGCTCCTCTTAACCCGACGTTCCACATCCACCAGCCCTTACCTGCACAGTAAGGTGAGTCCCGACTGGAGTTCATCAGCTATTCCTTAAAAGGGAATTCAACAAATAATCTTGCATTCTCTATTCAGGAATGTGGTTCTTCCTGAAGGAATTCGTGCTTTTATGACATTCATTCTCCACTTACTGTAACTGACCTAGCTATTCCTAAGTGTCTGGTGAATGAGATTGACCTGTCCCCTAGCAAAATCCAGATACACTGGATTTTGGCTAGGGGATAGGTTATCGGCTGCACTCATTTAACTGTGGTGCCGTGCCACGGCAAAATCTCTGCAAACAAAATGAGTAATGAATAGAAAAATCAGACAACCCCATAGTAGAATAGTTCATCTATTTATCTAGTCACAGTGATGGAAAAAGTGCTTATTGATAATAACGTACCTGGTAATATGGACCATGCATAGGCTATATGTTAAAATCATTTTACCAAAATGTTATTGGGCTTATTTCTGGAGGTGGAAATTATATTTTAGATGGTGTCAGCATTTTCATTTTTCATTCGTTTTGGAGTAGAATGAATGAGTAGTTCCAATTCAATCAGTACTACGTGGAGATTGGTATGCATCTTCTTCCCCCCCAGGGAACAACAGTGGGTCGGACTGCACTTCTAGGAGCGGGTGTAATACTGCTCTTTGCTAGTAGAGCATGTTACAACCTGGCTGTCCTCATACTGTCCCAGAATCACAGAGTGGAGTCCTTTGACTTTGACTGGTACAACATCTCTGACCAGGTAAAGAGCTTCACTCATGTACACTGAACAAAAAAATATAAACGCAACAATTTCAAAGATTTTACTGAGTTACAGTTCATATAAAGGAAATCAGTCGATTGAAATAAATAAATTAGGCCCTAATCTATGGATTTCACATAACTGGGCAGGGGCGCAGCCATGGGTGGGCCTGGGAGGGCATATGCCCACCCACTGGGGAGCCAGGCCCAACCAATCAGAATGAGTTTTTCCCCACAAAAGGGCTTTATTACAGACATAAATACTTCTCACAAGGTGCACCTGTGTAATGAACATGCTGTTTAATCAGATTCTTGATATGCCACACCTGTCAGGTGGATGGATTACAGTGCCCTCCACAATTATTGGCACCCCTGTTTAAGATGTGGTCGAGGACTTCCAAAAATTCTCTTTTTTTTTTAAACAACATAGAACCCAAATGCAAAAAAAAGAGAAAAATCCAACCTTTTATTTAAGTACATTACTTTGGTGTAAAAAAAAGAAAATCACACATTTAGAAAAAAAAAAACTTAAAATCACGTGTCCCACAATTATTGGCACCCCTGATGTTAATACTTTGTACAACCCCCTTTTGCCAACAAGACAGCACTTAATCTCCTCCTATAACATTTCACAAGATTGGAGAACACAGAGAGAGGGATCTTTGACCATTCTTATTTGCACAATCTTTCTAGATCATCCAGTGTCCTGGGTCCTCTCTTATGCACTCTCCTCTTTAGCTCGCCCCACAGGTTTTCGATTGGGTTGAGGTCTGGGGACTGAGATGGCCATGGGAGGACCTTGAGTTTGTGACTGCTGAACCATTTTTGTGTAGATTTTGCCACATGTTTTGGATCATTATCCTGCTGAAAGACCCAATGACGACCCATCTTCAGCTTTCTGGCAGAGGCCATCAGGTTTTTATTTAAAATGTCCTGGTAGTTCAAAGCATTCATAATGCCATGCACCCTAACAAGGTTCCCAGGGCCTTTGGAAGAGAAACAGGCCCACAGCATCACAGATCCTCCACCATACTTCACGGTGGGCATGAGGTGCTTTTCGGCATACTCATCTTTTGTTTTACACCAGACCCACTTAGAGTGTTTGTTGCCAAAAAGCTCAATCTTAGTCTCATCTGACCAAAGCACACGATCCCAGTTGAAGTCCCAGTGCCGCTTAGCAAACTCCAGACGTTTACGTTTGTGAGTGTTAGTGAGAAAAGGCTTTTTCCTTGCATGCCTCCCAAACAGCTTGTTGGCATGTAGAGAGCGTCTGATGGTTGTTTTGGAGACTTTGTGACCCCAAGATGCCACTCTTTGATGCAATTCTGTGACATTGAGTTTAGGACTTTTTTTTACTTCTCTTACCATCCTCCTCACTGTGCGTTGTGGCAAGATAAACTTGGGACCTCTTCCAGCCTTGTTTGTCACTGTTCCAGTTGTTTTAAACTTCTTAATGATTCCTCTGACTGTAGATACGGGCAAGTTAAGGCGAGTGGCTATTTTAGACACAAATCTGCCTTACTTGAATGGTGTGTTCTCTTGTCTTTGCCATGTTGACAAATGGGTAAGAGAATTAGGCCTCTGTGTCACGTCATATTTATACCCCAGGGAAACAGGAAGTCATGAATTACTAATTAAAAGTTCCTAGATACCCTGACCAACTTTAGCAACTACAGAAAAATATATTTAAAAAAAAATCAATTAAAATTTTCAGCGGAATTGTTAGGGGTGCCAATAATTGTGGGACACATGATTTCAAGTTTTTTTTTCTAAATGTGTGATTTTTTTTTTTACCACCAAAGTAATGTACTTAAATAAAAGGTTGGATTTTTCTCTTTTTTTGCATTTGGGTTCTATGTTGTTTAAAAAAAAAAGGAGAATTTTTGGAAGTCCTCGACCACATCTTAAACAGGGGTGCCAATAATAGTGGAGGGCACTGTATCTTGGCAAAGGAGAAATGCTCACTAACAGAGATGTAAACAAATTTGTGCACAAAATTTGAAAGAAATAAGCTTTTTGTGCGTATGGAAAATGTCTGGGATTTTTTTATTTCAGCTCATGAAACATGGGACCAACACTTTACATGTTGCGTTTATATTTTTGTTCAGTATAGTTAACATACAAAAGGGTTGAAATTGATTCAGCGACATCGGCAAGATGTCACTGGGAAAACTGTCTGTATTTTAAGGGGATCATTTTGAGCAAGGCAAAGCACAGACTCTTATGTTGACAGATCATCAGTAGTTATGTTGACAGATCATCAGTAGTTATGTTGACAGATCATCAGTAGTTATTGGGGATGCAAGGTGATTTTTAGATCGGTGATTCTGTGGAGTCCGACTGCAATGTAGTCTCAACCTCAAACATGCACAATAACACTTGTGCTTGTCTTTCCACAGGCTGACCTGCGTAGTGAACTGGGAGACAGGGGTTACTTGGCGTTCGGGGCAATTCTCTTCATATGGGAGCTGCTTCCCACCAGCCTCCTCATCCTCATCTTCAGAATCCGCCGACCGCCTCAAGAAGTTGTTAAGTTTCTGTTCTCTTTTTTTCCTCAACAGCCCTCTTAAGGTCGCAATCCTGACCTTTCACTTCACTTTATGTTTGGTTTCCCTTTCTGGCTTTGTATGTGCAGTAAATAGCAGCTGCTAGCCCCATTCTGATGTGTCTTCCTTCTCTCCAAGGGCTGTAATATGCCCATTAACAACAGAGTCCCGCGGCCGTACTTCTTTGATGACCCAGCAGGGGAAGACGCTGACTCGGGTGTTCCTTGGGTCAACAGCTCACATCCACACCAAAGGTAATAAACTTGTCTCAATGATGCCTTGGAATTTGGATGTTACTAGGGTTGGGGTCAAATCCATTTCAAAACCATGTGAAAACTGAATTCAAATGGTATTTATTGATCCTAACCCTGGACATTACCTAATTGTGTGAGAATCAATTCACCTGTACGGTTAATGTACAACAACAAATGATTACTGTTCACACTGTTGTCTCTTTTCACCAGCTGGTATGGATCCATCAAGGAGACGACACCTCTTCTCTTCGCCAGTAACCCTCCTGACCAGAACCAACACCACACCTTCTACTCAACGCCACAGAACTAACTGACCCTCTATCTGAAATGGCACCATATTCTATTTTATAGTGCACTACTTTTGACCAAGGACCACAGGGCTCTGGTCAAAAGTAGTGCACTATATAGGGTAGAGGATGCCATTTTGGACTCGCCCTGATCCTGTCTGTCCTGCAGTGAAATGTTGTAGTGCTCTCTCAGGTTGCTAAAGGCGCTGCGTGGTCAATCCGACGTCTGGATTGGCCGTGCAGCATTTACAGTGACATGGCCTCAGCAGAAGTCAGGGCATTCATACTTCTTGCCCTTCGCCGAGCAACGCAGAGCTGTTGTCAAGGAAGTGATTTTTGTGTTTATACAGGACCTCCCGCCCCCACCTACCGTCAACCAATCACGTCAATGCGGAGCTAAACGGAGCCCTCCACATTGTTACAAAATTTGGGAGTCGCACGGCGATGTGGTACGGAGCTCAATTTGGCCTCTGCGTGCCTCCGGAGGCGCCGCAATTGAGTCACACCCTCCATACGGAGCCTCAAACCACATTTTCAAATCAAGCATAAATTGGCTTTGACCACTTGCAGCTGCAGACAGTCAATACCTCATTCCAATGGACTGATGCGTTTTTGCACTAAAAAAAAACTCTGAAAGTGACTGAAAGTCATCACTAGAGTAACTATGCACCTTTTCAATTGATCAATAGATGACTGACATCTCCAAATGCCTTTGATTGGTCACAATGTGTTTGTCCTGTGTATTCATTAGCCTGATTGCAGTCTGTTTGTGCTATTTCATGTCAGCTCCTTGTCACGTTTTTGGCTTGACAATGAGCGATGGAGTTGGCAAGAAGACAAACACTGGCACTCAGGCTATATTCATTCCATTATAGAAAGTTTATTGAAAACTTTTCTGACGGGACCAAATGTCATTTTGTAAAGGCGTTGTTTCCTACTTGCCGACCAGCTAAAAGGCGTCGTAACGTCGGTATGACCACTTCCGTAAGTAATGCAGACAACAGTAGATTAGTTTGTCATTTTCTGTGATTTGTACATTGAAGTAAGCTAACTTATTTAATCATATAATCACCTGTCATTTTAGTAGTTATGGACCAAATACCTCTTCCTTTGCACCAGCATCCATTTTATAAGGGAATCCATAGCTAAACAGAATATACTCAGATCTGTGTAAAATGTGTGATTGTTAATCTTGTAATTATACTGAATAAAAATATAAAACGCAACATGTAGTGTTGTTCCCATGTTTTATGAGCTGTAATAAAAGATCCCATACATTTTCCATATGCACAAAAAAGCTTTTCTCTCCAATTTTGTGCACAAATGTTTACATCCCTGTTAGTGAGCAATTTTATTTTGCCAAGATAATCATCCACCTGACAGATGGGGCATATCAAGAAGCTGATTAAACAGCGTGATCATTACACAGGTGCACCTTGTGCTGGGGACAATCAAAGGCCACTAAAAATGTGCAGTTTCGTCACACAACACAATGCCACAGATGTCAAGTTGAGGGAGCGTGCAATTGGCATGCTGAGTTCAGGAATGTCCACCAGAGCTGTTGTCAGATAATGTAATGTTAATTTCTCTACCATAAGTTGCCTCCAATGTCTTTTTTTAGAGAATTTGGCAGTACGTCCAACCGGCCTCACAACCACGCCAGTCAGGACCTCCACATCCGGCTTCTTCACCCGATGCCCCTACACTACCACTATAGTTAATGTGAACACGGAGGCGATAGGTTTGCCACCAGCTGAGTACAGCTCGTGTTGGTCTGTCCTTCCTAGATAGCAGAGATGAATATTCAGCTCACGATAGAGAACCCATCCATGTAGTACATCCCAGTGGTCCTCTGTAGCTCAGCTGGTAGAGCACGGCGCTTGTAACGCCAAGGTAGTGGGTTCGATCCCCGGGACCACCCATACACAAAAAAATATGTATGCACGCATGACTGTAAGTCGCTTTGGATAAAAGCATCTGCTAAATGGCATATTATTATTATTATTATCCCAACAAAGACGTGACCTGAGACCTTCATTTCAATGGTTTATTCTGCAGTATGTACAGATCATCCTATTAAAACTATTTTTACAGTATGTACAGGTTAAATCAACCCACTTTCCTATTCAGTTATAATACACCCGCCCACAGAAAAATCTTGATATGCCAGAAATTAGGGAAAGAAATTACAAAAAGAAAAGGTATAACGTTGTCCATCACTCGGGATACTATGGCTACACCCTATTCCCTAGCTAGTGCACTACTTGACCAGAGACCTGTGCACTATATAGGGAATAGGGTGCCATTTCAGACAAAGCCAGACTGCAATTTAACATGGCGTCCTTTAACTGGATGGGTCAGACCTCCCTGTAACACGGTCTGACAAGCAGGAGAAGAAGAAGAGAAAGCAACCTCAGTTGGATCAACTCCATGGTAGAAGGAGAGGAACCGGTGACCTGAGATTTAGAACACTCCACTTTGTTGTCACTGACCAAGAAGTCAGGTCTGTATTTGAAGAACTCCGGTCTCAGGTCATGTCTGTATTTGAAGAAGTCAGGTCAGGTCTGTATTTGAAGAAGTCAGGTCAGGTCTATTTGAAGAAGTCAGGTCAGGTCTGTATTTAAAGAACTCCGTTCTCAGGTCAGGTCTGTATTTGAAGAAGTCAGGTCAGGTCTATTTGAAGAAGTCAGGTCTGTATTTGAAGAAGTCAGGTCAGGTCTGTGTATTTGAAGAAGTCAGGTCAGGTCTGTGTGTTTGAATATCACTCCTCAGTATTGGTGAAGAGTGGGGAAACAAAACACCTGCATATGGATCATAAGATGTCAGGCAGTAGAAAAAGAAAATATCTTGCTTTTATGTGTTCCAACAACAACAACAAAAAAGGTTGTGGAACAACAGGAACACAACATGTTCCTCCTTCCTCTCTCTGAGTTTAAACAGAACACAGAGCCAGGAGGGGGAAAGATACATAAAATACAGCTATTATTGATTGGTAATCAATAATAATGCATTGATCGATAAGTCCGTTCCCAGAATGCATCAGTGGGCATGTATCAGTGGTCAGGAGGAGGGGGTGTAGTCTCGAGTTTGCGGAGACGACGGCGCCTCAGCTCCGAAGGGTTGGGCTCTCCGTCTCCCCCAACTTCTTCTCCATCCCCCTGGTCTTCACTGTCGCCCAACGTGGTAGAGTCTGGCTGGGAGAAACCTGTGGCCCCGTTCACAGCTTCAGCTTCAGGTTCAGCTTCAGCGGCTGGAGAGAGGGACAGAAACAAAAGTGAGAAAGGAAATGCGTCTACAGTATAAAACATGCCGCTTCAAAATCCCACTAACGGCTAGTCCGGATTCCTAACTGAATGATTCTGGTTCACTTCACAATGTCAGTTAGTCAATAGGAAGACTCACCTGTACTGCTCTGACAGTCATTCTCCTGGGTTTCTGCACTAGCGGAGGGAGGAGATGATCCACTGGCCTCGCCAGCAGAGCTGCTGGTTTCTGACCGAGGAGGACTGAGGAGGAAAGGAGTAGTATGATTGTCACATGTTAAAACAATAAAAGAAAGATGTGGTTTTCCCACATAAAAATGAAACAAGGCATTCAGTACGTGAGTGTGGCGACGGTAGTGAGGTAATGGTGGATGTTGAGCATGGCAGCGTCCAGCAGAGTGTGGATGTTGTGGAGACACTGCAGTCTGGCCTCCAGGCCTCTACGGCCCTCCTGCTCCAGCTCCCTCAGCTCAGCCTCTGACATGGTGGACAGGGCCGGGGGAGGAGGGGGCATGGCTGACACTAAGACGGAGCACACAGGGTAACAAGGTTATTCAAGATTCCAGCCTTAATACAGATTTGTGAACATCTCTGCCCTCTGCAACAGCCCTCCATAGGCAACAGGGTAAATAAGAACTGAACTGTTGCTAGAAATGTTGAAAAATGGTGGCCCATCTACAGTACTATTTTATGTGAAGGAGTAAGTGGGAATGACTCCAGGTCTTACCAAACGGTGGAGGTGGTGGCATAGTCAGCCACGGAGCTGAGGGGAACAGTGGGGGTGGGAAGGAGGAGAAGGGGAACCCAGGCATAGGGCCTCCTGGAGCAGCACCGACTGTACTGGCCCCAGCGGACTGACTGGTGCCTGATTCACACAAGGAGAAATTATGACTTCAAATGTTCACAGAATGTTAGGACAGACACTTCAGAGCTGATCTCCCAGACCCAGAGGAAACATACTCCTGGACCAAAAAGCATGCTCAATTGAGAATCTCTATTGAACGTGCCATTTCGTCATCTAGGTCAGGGAAAATACCACTTTAATTGGCTATATAGAATGTGGAGATTGGTCTGCGTCTACCCTCCCATTCAGAAAAGACAGGCATCTGTCAAAATGTCAGTCTTAAGTACCAGAGAGTAGAAATGAGACTCACCAGCTCCCTGAGTCTGAGCTGCTTCTGTGGCCTGAGGGGCGTCTGTGGCCCCTGGGGCGCCAGGAGCACCAGCAGGGGGGGCCGCTCCAGGGAAGGGGCCCCAGAAAGGAAACAGCCCTGGGGGGAAGTGGGGCATCATTCCAGGACCAACTAGAGGAGACAAGAGGGAGACGCATGTCAGTCAGCTGCTTGGGAGTCAACCCAGTTTATATCTAGTAACTTCATGAAACTATTACTAGGTTACTATCAGATATCTAAATATTGAACCTGTTTCAGTTTAACTAATCAGTGCAGATTGAGCCGTTGCGATATTTGACGTTAGACGTGTTGCTCCGTGTGGCGCTACCCACCGTTCCCAGGTGGACCAGGGACAGGGGCGTTGGCTGGTGCTGCTGGAGCAGGGGGCTGGGCAGGGGCTGGGGCGGGGGGCTGGTTGGGGTTAGAGGCCCGGAGGACATCCATACGACATGTAGGACACGTCTGCTGTCTCTGGAACCAGGAGCGAAGGCAACTGGGATACAACATGTAGGAAAAGGTTAGTTAGCTACACCGAGTTGGTGACTTAAACAGCAGAAAACCAACAGGATCAGCCCAAACAATAAATGGGACAAAAATGCCTAGTCAAATATTAAAAATAAAAAAAATCTTATTTTCTACTTTCTGATACCGTTCTGTCTAAAATAAGTATAGCGTAGATGTACCCATAAAATACCTTGAGTGGAAGATATGGTTGCAGGGAAGTTTCTTGGCTCCAGTCACCATTTCTTCACGACAGATGATACACACGTTGTCTGAAGCCAGCAGATCTTCAGGAGTGGCATCTGGGTAACTGCAGAGATACAAATAGAGTTCATTGGACATTGACTAGTCCACTGACGTTTAGTCAATGTTTTTCATCCTAAATGATGAATATGGTAAGAGGAACGATTTTTTTTTATTTTTTAAATTGTGGATACACAAAATAACCAAGAAACGGATGCATTGCACACTCACAGTGTATTCATGTTGCGGATGGCTCGCCGGGACATTACTGCATCCGTTACAGCTTTCTTGAACTGCCTAAAAAGAACAAAATCCAGAAATTCAAGTGTTCTAATGGTTACATCTGCCTCTAATAACAACTAAACAATAGAGAAGACAATCTGTTGGCCGGATTCAGACTAGGTCCAAGAATTTAGAGTGGTATCTTTATTCTAGGGTTCAGAGTAGCTGTGTTGGTTGCTCACCTCATAGCCAGGTACATGGGCCGGATGGCGAATAGGGGGAAGGTGTGCACCTTTATCATGATGGTCATGAACGCCATATACAGAAGGACCTTGATGAAACCTGGGAGGGAAGAGTGGGGAGATTTTAATGTCTTAAACATACATATATATATAAACACACACATTGAGGGAAAAAAGTATTTGATCCCCTGCTGATTTTGTCCGTTTGCCCACTGACAAAGAAATGATCAGTCTATAATTTTAATGGTAGGTTTATTTGAACAGTGAGAGACAGAATAACAACAAAAAAATCCAGAAAAACGCATGTCAAAAATGTTATAAATTGATTTGCATTTTTAATGAGGGAAATAAGTATGACCCCCCTCTGCAAAACATGACTTAGTACTTGGTGGCAAAACCCTTGTTGGCAATCACAGAGGTCAGACGTTTCTTGTAGTTGGCCACCAGATTTGCACACATCTCAGGAGGGATTTTGTCCCACTCCTCTTTGCTGATCTTCTCCAAGTCATTAACGTTTCGAGGCTGACGTTTGGCAACTCGAACCTTCAGCTCCCTCCACAGATTTTCTATGGGATTAAGGTCTGGAGACTGGCTAGGCCACTCCAGGACCTTAATGGGCTTCTTCTTGAGCAACATTTTTGACATGCGTTTTTCTGGATTTTTTTGTTGTAATTCTGTCTCTCACTGTTCAAATAAACTTACCATTAAAATTATAGACTGATCATTTCTTTGTCAGTGGGCAAACTTACAAAATCAGCAGGGGAACACTGTGTGTGTGTGTGTGTGTGTATATATATATATATATATATATATATACATACATACATACACACACATACATAGTTCTGGAAAAAATTAAGAGACCACTGCAAAAAATTTTTTTTATCAGCATCTCTACATGTATGACAGCCATTCCATTCCAGTGTCTGTTGAATTCCAACACAGGCACACCTCATTCTACTGAATTAGGTACTGATTAGGTGATCACATGAACCAAATCTTATTTGATGAGGAAAAGTATAAAAACCACTGCTGTGGTCATCACTATCCTCTTGCAATAGGACCAGCTGGATGGCAAAAACAGTGCTAATAGTACCTCAAAAGTAATATTAATTAAAAAAATAACTATTGACCATGCCAAAAGACTTGAAAAGGAAAGTTGAGTGAGGAAAAGAAGGGCTCAATTCTGGCTTTACTGGCAGAGGGATACAGTGAGCGTCAGGTTGCTTCTGTCCTTAAAATTTCAAAGACGGCGGTTCATAAGAACAAGGTCAAGCAGCAGACATTGGGGACAACAAAGCTACAGACCGGCAGAGGGCGAAAACGACTCTACTGACCGGGATGACCACCAACTCATTCGAATGTCACTCAACAACCGTAGGATGACATCAAGTGACCTACAAAAAGAATGGCAAACTGCAGCTGGGTGAAGGGCACGGCGAGGACGGTTCGAAACAGGCTCCTAGGGGCAGGGCTGAAGTCGTGCAAAGCTAGAAAAAAGCCCTTCATCAATGAGAAGCAAAGAAGAGCCAGGCTGAGGTTTGCAAAAGACCATAAGGATTGGACCGTAGAGGACTGGAGTAAGGTCATCTTCTCTGATGAGTCCAATTTTCAGCTTTGCCCAACACCTGGTCGTCTAATGGTTAGACGGAGACCTGGAGAGGCCTACAAGCCACAGTGTCTCGCACCCACTGTGAAATTTGGTGGAGGATCGGTGATGATCTGGGGGTGCTTCAGCAAGGCTGGAATCGGGCAGATTTGTCTTTGTGAAGGACGCATGAATCAAGCCATGTACAAGGTTGTCCTGGAAGAAAACTTGCTTCCTTTTGCTCTGACATTGTTCCCCAACTCTGAGGATTGGTTTTTCCATCAGGACAATGCGCCATGCCACACAGCCAGGTCAATCAAGGTGTGGATGGAGGACCACCAGATAAAGACCATGTCATGGCCAGCCCAATCTCCAGACCTGAACCCCATTGAAAACTTCTGGAATGTGATCAAGAGGAAGATGGATGGTCACAAGCCATCAAACAAAGCCGAGCTGCTTGAATTTTTGCGCCAGGAGTGGCATAAAGTCACCCAACATCAATGTGAAAGACTGGTGGAGAGCATGCCAAGACGCATGAAAGCTGTGATTGAAAATCAGGGTTATTCCACCAAATATTGATTTCTGAACTCTTCCTAAAGTTAAAACATTACTATTGTGTTGTTTAAAAATGAACATGAACTTATTTTCTTTGCATTATTCGAGGTCTGACAACACTGCATCTTTTTTGTTATTTTGACCAGTTGTCTTTTTCTGCAAATAAATGATCTAAATGACAATATTTTTATTTGGAATTTGGGAGAAATGTTGTCAGTAGTTTATAGAATTTTAAAAAACATGTTATTTTTACCCAAACACATACCTATAAATAGTAAAACCAGAGAAACTGATAATTTTGCAGTGGTCTCAATTTTTTCCAGAGCTGTATATATACACACACACACACACACACACACACACACACACACACACACACAGGACCAGTTTCCTGGACCCAAAACAAGCCTAGTCCTGGACTAAAATAGAATGAAAAGCATGTTCATTGAGCATGCTAAGAAATGTGGCTTAATGTGGATCCAAGAAACTGGACCTTTAAAGTTGTACAGCAAGTGTAGAGTATCTTTAGTGATAAAGGTATCATACCAGTGAAGAGCTCAGTGTACAGAGGATCTTTAGTGATAAAGGTATCATACCAGTGAAGAGCATCTTTAGTGATAAAGGTATCATACCAGTGAAGAGCTCAGTGTACAGAGGATCTTTAGTGATAAAGGTATCATACCAGTGAAGAGCTCAGTGTACAGAGGACATTTAGTGATAAAGGTATCATACCAGTGAAGAGCTCAGTGTACAGAGGATCTTTAGTGATAAAGGTATCATACCAGTGAAGAGCTCAGTGTAAAGAGTATCTTTAGTGATAAAGGTATCATACCAGTGAAGAGCATCTTTAGTGATAAAGGTATCATACCAGTGAAGAGCTCAGTGTACAGAGGATATTTAGTGATAAAGGTATCATACCAGTGAAGAGCTCAGTGTACAGAGGATATTTAGTGATAAAGGTATCATACCAGTGAAGAGCTCAGTGTACAGAGGATATTTAGTGATAAAGGTATCATACCAGTGAAGAGCTCAGTGTAAAGAGTATCTTTAGTGATAAAGGTATCATACCAGTGAAGAGTATCTTTAGTGATAAAGGTATCATACCAGTGAAGAGCTCAGTGTACAGAGGATCTTTAGTGATAAAGGTATCCTACCAGTGAAGAGCTCAGTGTAAAGAGGATCTTTAGTGATAAAGGTATCCTACCAGTGAAGAGCTCAGTGTAAAGAGCATCTTTAGTGATAAAGGTATCATACCAGTGAAGAGCTCAGTGTACAGAGTATATTTAGTGATAAAGGTATCATACCAGTGAAGAGCTCAGTGTAAAGAGGATCTTTAGTGATAAAGGTATCATACCAGTGAAGAGCTCAGTGTACAGAGTATATTTAGTGATAAAGGTATCATACCAGTGAAGAGCTCAGTGTAAAGAGGATCTTTAGTGATAAAGGTATCCTACCAGTGAAGAGCTCAGTGTAAAGAGCATCTTTAGTGATAAAGGTATCATACCAGTGAAGAGCTCAGTGTACAGAGTATATTTAGTGATAAAGGTATCATACCAGTGAAGAGCTCAGTGTAAAGAGGATCTTTAGTGATAAAGGTATCATACCAGTGAAGAGCTCAGTGTACAGAGTATATTTAGTGATAAAGGTATCATACCAGTGAAGAGCTCAGTGTACAGAGTATATTTAGTGATAAAGGTATCATACCAGTGAAGAGCTCAGTGTAAAGAGGATCTTTAGTGATAAAGGTATCATACCAGTGAAGAGCTCAGTGTAAAGAGGATCTTTAGTGATAAAGGTATCCTACCAGTGAAGAGCTCAGTGTACAGCATGTAGACTGCTTTGTTGTCCCAGGGGCTGTCACTCTGGAGGTGGACAGTGTGGAGGGTGTACTTGATGAAGGCGGTGAGCACCATAGTCATCAGGATGGCGTACTAAACAACAACAGTGTTAATATTTAGAGGAGGTGTACTGAAGCATAACCAACTGCTTTGATTCATCAAGACAATAGATTACTTCCAAACAATGTGGCAGGTATATAGGAATAAAGTGTCACATGACAGATTTAAAATAAATCACAAATAGTTTTACGAACCTCAAATCCAAAGACCAGTTGGACAGAGGCCCCCCGTGTGATGATACTGTGACAGGCATGGTTGACGAACAGGAAGTCCAGAACTCCCAGCAACACCATCAGAGCTATGAGAGAGAGAGAGACGCAATGATTTTAGATCATCTGTTCACGCCTACCAGTCATTTTGACTGAACACACTAGTAAAGGTCTAGAGGTTCTTGGCCAGATATGCCAGTTGCGTTATCAAGCTACAAGGTCGATGTTTCGTTTTACTGGTGTGCACCAGGTGCAGCAGTCTGATATATTTGCATATAGCTTTAATTTAAGAAACACCCGTTTCACATACAGTACAAGTAAAAAGCTTGGACTCATTCAAAAGGTTATTTATTTTTACTATTTTCTACATTGTATAATAGTGAAGACATTAAAACTATGAAATAACATATGGAATCATGCAGTAACCAAAAATGTATTAAACAAATCAAATAGCTACCCTTTGCCTTGATGACGGCTTTGCACACTCTTGGCATTCTCTCAACCAGCTTCACCTGGAATGCTTTTCCAACAGTCTTGAAGGTGTTCCCACATATGCTGAGCACTTGTTGCTGCTTTTCCTTCACCCTGCCGTCCGACTCATCCCTAACCATCTTAATTGGGTTGAGGTCGGGGGATTGTGGAGGCCAGGTCATCTGATGCAGCACTCCATCACTCTCCTTCTTGGTAAAATAGCCCTTACCCAACCTGGAGGTGTGTTTTGGGTCATTGTCCTGTTGAAAAACAAATGATAGTGGGACTAAGCCCAAACCAGATGGGATGGCGTATCGCTGCAGAATGCTGTGGTAGCCATGCTGGTTAAGTGTGCCTTGAGTTCTAAATAAATCACTGACAGTGTCACCAGCAAAGCACCCCCACACCATCACACCTCCTCCATGCTTCACGGTGGGAACCACACATGCGGAGATCATCTGTTCACCTACTCTGCGTCTCACAAAGACACGCGGTTGGAACCAAAAACCTCACATTTGGACTCTAGACCAGAGCACAAATTTCCACCGGTCTAATGTCCATTGCTCGTGTTTCTTGGCCCAAGCAGGTCTCTTCTTCTTATTGGTGTCCTTTAGTAGTGGTTTCTTTGCAGCAATTCGACCATGAAGGCCTGATTCACACAGTCCCCTCTGAACAGTTGATGTTGAGATGTGTCTGTGACTTGAACTCTGTGAATCATTTATTTGGGCTGCAATTTCTGACGCTGGTAACTCTAATGTTCTTATCCTCTGCAGCAGAGGTAACTCTGGGTCTTCCATTCCTGTGGCGGTCCTCATGAGAGCCAGTTCCATCATAGCGCTTGATGGTTTTTGCGACAGCACTTGAAGAAACGTTCAAAGTTCTTGAAATGTTCAGTATTGACTGACCTTCATGTCTTAACGTAATGATGGACTGTCGTTTCTCTTTACTTATTTGAGCTGTTCTTACCATAATATGGACTTGTTCTTTTACCAAATAGGGCTATCTTCTGTATACCCCCCACCTTGTCACAACACAACTGATTGGCTCAAACGCATTAAGGAGGAAATCAATTCACAAATTAAACTTTTAAGAAGGCACACCTGTTAATTGAAATGCATTCCAGGTGACTACCTCATGAAGCTGGTTGAGAGAATGCCAAGAGTGCGCAAAGCTGTCATCAAGGCAAAGGGTGGCTATTTGAAGAATGTCAAATATAAAATATATTTTGATTTGTTTAAGACTTTTTTGGTTACTACTGTTATTTCATAGTTTTGATGTCTTCACTATTATTCTACAATGTAAAAAATAAAAATAAAAATAAAGGAAAACCCTTGAATGAGTAGGTGTGTCCAAACTTTTGACTGGTAGTGTATGTGACTAAATCAGTAACACGATTACAGTACTGATATACACTGTAGGGTCTTTTAAAAGACTCTATAACCCATACTGTAATGTAAATATATACCACTGAAGGGCCCATGACAAGATATTGTATATCACTGAGTGGGCCTTGAACAGCTTAAAAATATACACTGCTCAAACAAATAAAGGGAACACTAAAATAACACATCCTAGATCTGAATGAATGAAATAATCTTATTAAATACTTTTTTCTTTACATAGTTGAATGTGCTGACAACAAAATCACACAAAAATTATCAATGGAAATCAAATTTATCAACCCATGGAGGTCTGGATTTTGAGTCACCCTCAAAATTAAAGTGGAAAACCACACTACAGGCTGATCCAACTTTGATGTAATGTCCTTAAAACAAGTCAAAATGAGGCTCAGTAGTGTGTGTGGCCTCCACGTGCCTGTGTGACCTCCCTACAACGCCTGGGCATGCTCCTGATGAGGTGGCGGATGGTCTCCTGAGGGATCTCCTCCCAGACCTGGACTAAAGCATCCGCCAATTCCTGGACAGTCTGTGGTGCAACGTGGCATTGGTGGATGGAGCGAGACATGATGTCCCAGATGTGCTCAATTGGATTCAGGTCTGGGGAACGGGCGGGCCAGTCCATAGCTTCAATGCCTTCCTCTTGCAGGACCTGCTGACACACTCCAGCCACATGAGGTCTAGCATTGTCTTGCATTAGGAGGAACCCAGGGCCAACCGCACCAGCATATGGTCTCACAAGGGGTCTGAGGATCTCATCTCGGTACCTAATGGCAGTCAGGCTACCTCTGGCGAGCACATGGAGGGCTGTGCGGCCCCCCCAAAGAAATGCCACCCCACACCATGACTGACCCACCGCCAAACCGGTCATGCTGGAGGATGTTGCAGGCAGCAGAACGTTCTCCACGGCATCTCCAGACTCTGTCACGTGCTCAGTGTGAACCTGCTTTCATCTGTGAAGAGCACAGTGCGCCAGTGGCGAATTTGCCAATCTTGGTGTTCTCTGGCGAATGCCAAACGTCCTGCACGGTCTTGGGCTGTAAGCACAACCCCCACCTGTGGACGTCGGGCCCTCATACCACCCTCATGGAGTCTGTTTCTGACCGTTTGAGCAGACACATGCACATTTGTGGCCTGCTGGAGGTCATTTTGCAAGGCTCTGGCAGTGCTCCTCCTGCTCCTCCTTGCACAAAGGCGGAGGTAGCGGTCCTGCTGCTGGGTTGTTGCCCTCCTGCGGCCTCCTCCACGTCTCCTGATGTACTGGCCTGTCTCCTGGTAGCGCCTCCATGCTCTGGACACTACGCTGACAGACACAGCAAACCTTCTTGCCACAGCTCACATTGATGTGCCATCCTGGATGAGCTGCACTACCTGAGCCACCTGTGTGGGTTGTAGACTCCGTCTCATGCTACCACTAGAGTGAAAGCACCGCCAGCATTCAAAAGTGACCAAAACATCAGCCAGGAAGCATAGGAACTGAGAAGTGGTCTGTGGTCACCACCTGCAGAACCACTTCTTTATTGGGGGTGTCTTGCTAATTGCCTATAATTTCCACCTGTTGTCTATTCCATTTGCACAACAGCATGTGACATTTATTGTCAATCAGTGTTGCTTCCTAAGTGGACAGTTTGATTTCACAGAAGTGTGATTGACTTGGAGTTACATTGTGTTGTTTAAGTGTTCCCTTTATTTTTTTTGAGCAGTGTATAACCCATACTCACATAACACCCTGAAGTGGAAGATCCAGGATATATTAGGACTTCTCTCCATCTGAGTGAGAAGGTGGAAAAATACCATCAGGACAGACACTTGCTTTCCTTTCACATTCACTGCCACTTTATAGATGGTAAACATGCTTGTTGTATAGTAACTAAAATGTCTTAACTATGTGAAATATCTATAGAAATGTAACAGCCATGTAATAGCCTCTCACAAAGTCCACCCTGTCCTCGGCCAGCCAGTGGAAGCACTTGATGAAGAGCAGCAGGGTGAAGAGTGCTACGAAGCGGGGAGAGAAGTCATCTCTGAACACTGTGAAGGCCAGACACGTCTCTGTGACAGCATACCAGGACCGCTCGATCAGATGCTGAAGGGAGAGCAAGTTGAATATTAGTTATAAACTTTTTACACTTAATCATACTTACCCAACCTGTACTGGCTTTGATATTTTCTTTTCAAAATGTTCCTTTCCAGCATGAGTCTAACAAATATGGTGGATGTGTAACCAAGACAACGCAGTACAGCTTGGCTCAGCTCAGCCGCGTGAAGAGGGTATAATGGTTGCATCACAGGCCTAAGCAACAACAGCATCACATAGAAGTCCAGTGCCAGTTGTCAAGCAATACAGATCTGGTACTCTAGTAAACCAAACAGGAAGTAAACAAAACGCTGAAATAACACATCGTTGGTCCACACCTCCATCTCTGCAGCTCTCAGCTGTCCGAAGAAGACTTTACGCATGAACTTTCCCAACAGGAACACCAGCACAAAGGCCTGGATGTACAACACCTGCCGCAGAGAGGAGAGGAGAGGAGGGAAAGCCACGTTACAGACCACACATCTGATAAACATGTGAAAGGGGAATGTAGAGAACGGTGTGTACTCACCGCTATACTGGGGCTGCTTTTGGTCAGGTAGACCACAGTGGGGTAGAACTGGTGTTTCAGGAAGTAGGCGTGGCCAACCACTGCGCCAGTCAGAGCCAGACTGGTGGCAGTCACCAGGGCCGCACGCACCATGGTGCAGGCAGTATCTACAGCTGTGTGGTAGGAAGACAGGACAACAGTCAGACACTATCTACAGCTGTGTGGTAGGAAGACAGGACAACACAGTCAGACTCTCTACAGCTGTGTGGTAGGAAGACAGGGCAACACAGTCAGACTCTCTACAGCTGTGTGGTAGGAAGACAGGGCAACAGTCAGACTCTCTACAGCTGTGTGGTAGGAAGACAGGACAACACAGTCAGACTCTCTACAGCTGTGTGGTAGGAAGACAGGGCAACACAGTCAGACTCTCTACAGCTGTGTGGTAGGAAGACAGGGCAACACAGTCAGACACTATCTACAGCTGTGTGGTAGGAAGACAGGACAACAGTCAGACACTATCTACAGCTGTGTGGTAGGAAGACAGGACAACAACAGTCAGACACTATCTACAGCTGTGTGGTAGGAAGACAGGGCAACAACAGTCAGACACTATCTACAGCTGTGTGGTAGGAAGACAGGACAACAACAGTCAGACACTATCTACAGCTGTGTGGTAGGAAGACAGGGCAACAACAGTCAGACACTATCTACAGCTGTGTGGTAGGAAGACAGGGCAACAACAGTCAGACACTATCTACAGCTGTGTGGTAGGAAGACAGGGCAACAACAGTCAGACACTATCTACAGCTGTGTGGTAGGAAGACAGGGCAACAACAGTCAGACACTATCTACAGCTGTGTGGTAGGAAGACAGGACAACAGTCAGACACTATCTACAGCTGTGTGGTAGGAAGACAGGACAACAACAGTCAGACACTATCTACAGCTGTGTGGTAGGAAGACAGGACAACAGTCAGACACTCTACAGCTGTGTGGTAGGAAGACAGGGCAACAGTCAGACACTATCTACAGCTGTGTGGTAGGAAGACAGGACAACAGTCAGACACTATCTACAGCTGTGTGGTAGGAAGACAGGGCAACAACAGTCAGACACTATCTACAGCTGTGTGGTAGGAAGACAGGACAACAGTCAGACACTATCTACAGCTGTGTGGTAGGAAGACAGGACAACAGTCAGACACTCTACAGCTGTGTGGTAGGAAGACAGGACAACAGTCAGACACTATCTACAGCTGTGTGGTAGGAAGACAGGACAACAGTCAGACACTATCTACAGCTGTGTGGTAGGAAGACAGGGCAACAGTCAGACACTATCTACAGCTGTGTGGTAGGAAGACAGGACAACAGTCAGACACTATCTACAGCTGTGTGGTAGGAAGACAGGGCAACAACAGTCAGACACTATCTACAGCTGTGTGGTAGGAAGACAGGACAACAACAGTCAGACACTATCTACAGCTGTGTGGTAGGAAGACAGGGCAACAACAGTCAGACACTATCTACAGCTGTGTGGTAGGAAGACAGGACAACAACAGTCAGACACTATCTACAGCTGTGTGGTAGGAAGACAGGGCAACAGTCAGACACTATCTACAGCTGTGTGGTAGGAAGACAGGACAACAGTCAGACACTCTACAGCTGTGTGGTAGGAAGACAGGACAACAGTCAGACACTCTACAGCTGTGTGGTAGGAAGACAGGACAACAGTCAGACACTATCTACAGCTGTGTGGTAGGAAGACAGGACAACACAGTCAGACACTATCTACAGCTGTGTGGTAGGAAGACAGGACAACAGTCAGACACTATCTACAGCTGTGTGGTAGGAAGACAGGGCAACAACAGTCAGACACTATCTACAGCTGTGTGGTAGGAAGACAGGGCAACAACAGTCAGACACTCTCTACAGCTGTGTGGTAGGAAGACAGGGCAACAACAGTCAGACACTATCTACAGCTGTGTGGTAGGAAGACAGGGCAACACAGTCAGGCAATCAGAATGTAGAGCAGCCCTTGTCATTTCATAATTTGGAAGGTATCCAATTGTTTCCTTATACCTCACTAGCTAGCTAACAAGTAACAACCAGTGAATAAATACATGTATGTTGACAGCTGCCTAGGGGCAAGTGTAAACAGAGCAATGTTTGAACTATACTAAACAAAAATATAAACGCAACATTCTACAATTTCAAAGATTTTACTGAGTTAGTTCATATAAGTCAATAACTCAATTGAAATAAAAAAAAAGGTAGGCATGGATCAGAAAACCAGTTAGTATCTAGTGTCACCATTTGCCTCATGCAGCGTGACATCTCATTCGCATAGAGTTGATCAGGCTGTTGATTGTGGCCTGTGGAATGTTGTCCCACTCCTCTTCAATGGCTGTGCGAAGTTGCTGGATATTGGCAGGAACTGGAACACGCTGTCGTTCAAATCGATCCAGAGCATCCCAAACATGCTCAATGGGGGACATGTCTGGTGAGTATGCAGGCCATGGAAGAACTGGGACATTTTCAGCTTCCAGGAATTGTGTACAGATCCTTGCGACATGGGGCTGTGCATTATCATGCTGAAACATGAGGTGATGGCGGCAGATGAACGGCACAACAATGGCCTCAGGATCGTCACGGTATCTGTGCATTTCAAATTGCCATCGATAAAATGCAGTTGTGTTCGTTTTTCCATAGCTTATGCCTGCCCATACTAACCCCACCACCACCATGGAGCACTCAGTTCACAACAGCAAACCGCTCGCCCACACGACGCCATACACATGGCCTGCTGTTGTGAGGCCGGTTGGACGTACTGCCAAATTATCTAAAACAACGTTGGAGGCGGCTTATGGTAGAGACATTAACATTCAAATTCTCTGGCAACAGCTCTGGTGGACATTCCTGCAGTCAGCATGCCAATTGAACGCACCCTCAAAACTTGAGACATCTGTGCCATTGTGTTGTGTGAAAAAACTGCACATTTTAGAGTGGCCGTTTATTGTCCCCAGCACAAGGTGCACCTGTGTAATGATCATGCTGTTTAATCAGCTTTTTGATATGCCACACCTGTCAGGTGGATAGATTATCTTGGCATAGGATACATGCTCACTAACAGGGATGTAAACAAATTAGAGCACAACATTTCATAGAAATAAGCTTTTTGTGTGTATGAAAAATGTCTGGGATCTTTTATTTTTGCTCATGAAACCAACACTTTACATGTTGCGTTTACATTTTTGTTCAGTGTAGATTGACATCTTCATTCAATTTAATCAAGCCTTCATTTCGTCCAAACTAAAACTGCATTGTTGAAATGCCACATGTAATCTATCAAGCTAGGTAGATGTATCAGATGGCAAGTTAATAACAAGATAGCTAACAAGACAGCTTGCTTAGTTTGACATTATGCTAACATCCTATTCAACTCAGCCACACAAAGCTAATACCTAGCTAGTTAGCTAGCTAACAATGCACGATTATAGTTGAGGGGATGTGTTAGCTAATCTGGGCTGGAAGAGATTGCTAGCTAGGCTGCTCTTTCTCTGAATAGCCAGCTATCTTAGTAGTTAGCTGTACAGTAATGTCACTGCAGTGCGAAACTAATATGGACAGCCAGATAGCTAGCTAACGTTAGCTACTCACGGATTCGATGTCGTTTTCGTCACGGAATGCACTTGCTGAGCTTGTTCCAACGCCTTGATTGGGGCGTTCAGTATGATTACAACATGTATCAGGTCCCTCAACTAACTATATTACGACCAATTACTTTTTTACTTCTTCAAGCGTTTCACGGTCTATTTTACTAACATGTATACCCCAGCCCCAAAGACGCCTGAGTCTCTGATACGTGTTTATCTTTGGCTTGCTGCTCCAAGTGGCCACCTCACTTCCGGGGAAATTCAAACTAGCTAACTAACAAGCGATTCAAGGAAATATGCGTTCGATGGAAACCGTTTGTCAACTGTTAAACGAAGAAAAGCAATTGGATAGCAAGCTAACTGACGTAGCATTCCAATATAAACCGTGAAACTCAACTTTCCCGTCAGTGTTGTAACTAATAGCTAGCTACCGTTAGCTAACGGACTGTTCTCAATGGGAGCGCATTGGTTTCCACACCGGCGTACCCCGGCTCATTTTGGCATTGGATTTGAGTGGCGCAGTGGTCTAAGGCACTGCATAGTGGCTGTGCCACTAGAGATCCTGGTTCGAATCCAGGCTCTGTCCCATGGGGCGGCGCACAATGGCCCAGCATCGTCCAGGGTAGGGGCGGTAATGGCCGGCAGGGATGTAGCTCAGTTGGTAGAGCATGGCGTTTGCACCGCCAGGGTTGTGGGTTCGATTCCCACGGGGGGCCAGTATTAAAAAGATAATGTATGCACTCACTAACTGTAAGTCGCTCTGGATAAGAGCGTATGCTAAATGACGGAAATGTAAATTTGTGCCCTGGTGACAGTAAGACCATATTTTAGTAGACATGCGGTAACAACCCAACGCGGACCAATAGTTGAACAGGGATCAATATTTCAACAATGGTGGTCTGGCAAGTTAATTTCCTACCACGTACTACCGCCTATCAAATGATGGGTTTTACTTACCGTAATAATTGTAGTGCCGCACCATTAAAATGTCAGCATCGCAACTAAAAAGTACCCACCAATGCTTGTTTTCCCCTAGAAATTGTCCTGACAACAGACAAGTACGGACCAAAAATTTTTTACAAACAAAAAACTGGTGAATGAAATGTAGTCAGTGTTACCCATTACTAGTTAACTTTGTGCTAATGAAGTTGATCCTGTCATATCAGAATAACGCCACTAACTGTACCCTACACATAAACTTACCTTGCCTCCACAAGATCCAAAAAAAGACACAAAATGGTTAATGAATACAGAAAGTAATTCTGTCACTTGAACATATACTGCCCCATGTAGCTCAGTTGGTAGAGCATGGCGCTTGCAACGTCAGGGTTGTGGGTTCGTTTCCCACGGGGGGCCAGTATGAAAAAACTTATGCACTCACTAACTGTAAATCGCTCTGGATAAGAGTGTCTGCTAAATGACTAAAATGTAAAATGCATGTACAGAGAATCGACAACTATCGTTGACATTGATAACTTTATTGATGAGAGTTCTAATCTGATTAGAAGTTTCTAGCTTGTCACCTGTTCAAAGCATTCATTACTGGATCCCCCATATCATAGTTATCAGTTAGACATACTTTATTTAAAAAGGCAGTAACAGTTTTTTTTTCTCCTAGGGATAGAAACTCTAAAAAGGAAACATTATGAGATCTGAGTCTAATAGTAAACATAATGATATCTATGCATTAGAAAACAAGATGGGAAGAAAGAAAAAAGTTCTCAAAGTAAAATTACAAGTAGTTCGACTGTCGTACATTTGTAGTAGTAGTGATATACATTTCATAATTTTCTTTTAAAAACTAAAACATATCGAAAGATAAAATCATTCACCAACATTTTGAAACATTTTTATGCAAAATATATATATATATTTTAAAAAAAGGTACATGCTTTCCAGTCCTACAACTCTCAATAGAAGAAGCACATGGTTGGTAGTGACGACCCAGAGCAGTAGTTGGTCCATTATTTTGTGCCCTACTCTGAATATTCTTCTGTAGGTTTTACTTCTATCTTCTGCTTGTAGACTCAGTTTCTTTCTTTCTTTAATTCTGCTGCTCTGGGTTCAACATCCCTTCTGCAGCCAGATAGTGTAAACACTTCAGCCTTTTAAGACCTCTTTTTGCACATTAAACATTCAAAAAAAATAAAATAAAATAAAATTATGAAGTGTAAAAGAACCTCCCAGCCTGACCGGTCTGGTGTGGGGGGGGGCACCATTAGGACACTGAAGAGATGGGGTTGAGAGTCTGGTCTGGGGGGGCACCATTAGGACACTGAAGAGATGGGGTTGAGAGTCTGGTCTGGGGGGGCACCATTAGGACACTGAAGAGATGGGGTTGAGAGTCTGGTCTGGGGGACATTAGGACACTGAGAAGGGTGAGGGCACCATTAGGACACTGAAGAGATGGGGTTGAGAGTCTGGTCTGGGGGGGCACCATTAGGACACTGAAGAGATGGGGTTGAGAGTCTGGTCTGGGGGGGCACCATTAGGACACTGAAGAGATGGGGTTGAGAGTCTGGTCTGGGGGGGCACCATTAGGACACTGAAGAGATGGGGTTGAGAGTCTGGTCTGGGGGGGCACCATTAGGACACTGAAGAGATCGGGTTGAGAGTCTGGTCTGGGGGGGCACCATTAGGACACTGAAGAGATGGGGTTGAGAGTCTGGTCTGGGGGGCACCATTAGGACACTGAAGAGATGGGGTTGAGAGTCTGGTCTGGGGGGGCACCATTAGGACACTGAAGAGATGGGGTTGAGAGTCTGGTCTGGGGGGCACCATTAGGACACTGAAGAGATGGGGTTGAGAGTCTGGTCTGGGGGGCACCATTAGGACACTGAAGAGATGGGGTTGAGAGTCTGGTCTGGGGGGGGGCACCATTAGGACACTGAAGAGATGGGGTTGAGAGTCTGGTCTGGGGGGCACCATTAGGACACTGAAGAGATGGGGTTGAGAGTCTGGTCTGGGGGGGCACCATTAGGACACTGAAGAGATGGGGTTGAGAGTCTGGTCTGGGGGGGCCACCATTAGGACACTGAAGAGATGGTGGTGGTCCTCTGTAGCTCAGCTGGTAGAGCATGGCGCTTGTAACGCCAAGGTAGTGGGTTCGATCCCCGGGACCACCCATACACAAAAAAAAACTATGCACGCATGACTTAGTCGCTTTGGATAAAAGCGTCTGCTAAATGGCATATTATTTATTATTATTATGGGGTTGAGAGTCTGGTCTGGGAGGGGGGGGGCATCATTAGGACACTGAAGATATGGGGTTGAGAGTGTGGTCGGGGGGGGGGCACCATTAGGACACTGAAGAGATGGGGTTGAGAGTCTGGTCTGGGGGGGGCACCATTAGGACACTGAAGAGATGGGGTTGAGAGTGTGGTCGGGGGGCAACCATTAGGACACTGAAGAGATGGGGTTGAGAGTGTGGTCGGCAACCATTAGGACACTGAAGAGATGGGGTTGAGAGTGTGGTCGGCAACCATTAGGACACTGAAGAGATGGGGTTGAGAGGAGAGCCCATCTGTGTCAGCACTTTATCCAGCCACTGCAGAGGGCCGTGAAGGTGCACTTCTATCCAACAGGGGGTGCTGGTGACATCTTGTCGGTGATACTCAGCTCCCCAGCCCTGTAGATAGATGTGTGTGTGTGTGAGAGTGAGGGGTCATATTCACCAAAGGAAGTACATGGTCAGAAAAGGAGTGAAACAACTTGCCCAATAAGAGATGCTAGTTTTCCATTGCACAGTGTTTTGCTACGGTCTGCCCTAACATTATTCTCAACATTGCAGAGTTACTCTTTCAATGAAATTAAGTTAATTCAAAACAGTTATTTCCACAACTTTCTTTTTTTTTTATATAGCAATGGACAAGATCTTAAAGCGGTGAATTGTACATAGTACTGAAACTAAAACAAATGTTCAAATCAAAATGTAACTGTATATCACCTTTACAAAGCTCATGCGGATGGTGCACATCTTGGTGAGTTCGTAGACAGCCTCAAAGCCGTGGTTAACAGACTGGGCCAGTAGCTGTGCAAATTCCTGGTTGTTAAAGATCTTCAGACTGCAGCCACTAGGGATCTTACACACCGTGGTGGGGTGGAAACCGTGGTGGTAGTTACAGTTACGACTCTGAACGAAGATACTGGTGTCGCTCAGACACTCTGCATAGACCTCACCTCCTACATAGTACAGGTGGACCCCTGGGAGAGAGAGACAGAGAGAAAAATGCTTGTGTTTTTAGCTCCAACAGTGCAGTAAACCCTAATGCTTGTGTTTCCAGCTAGCTCCAACAGTGCAGTAAACCCTAATGCTTGTGTTTTTAGCTCCAACAGTGCAGTAAACCCTAATGCTTGTGTTTTTAGCTCCAACAGTGCAGTAAACCCTAATGCTTGTGTTTCTAGCTCCAACAGTGCAGTAAACCCTAATGCTTGTGTTTCTAGCTCCAACAGTGCAGTAAACCCTAATGCTTGTGTTTTTAGCTCCAACAGTGCAGTAAACCCTAATGCTTGTGTTTCTAGCTCCAACGGTGCAGTAAACCCTGATGCTTGTGTTTCTAGCTCCAACGGTGCAGTAAACCCTAATGCTTGTGTTTCTAGCTCCAACAGTGCAGTAAACCCTAATGCTTGTGTTTCTAGCTCCAACAGTGCAGTAAACCCTAATGCTTGTGTTTCTAGCTCCAACAGTGCAGTAAACCCTAATGCTTGTGTTTTTAGCTCCAACAGAGCAGTAAACCCTAATGCTTGTGTTTTTAGCTCCAACAGTGCAGTAAACCCTAATGCTTGTGTTTTTAGCTCCAACAGTGCAGTAAACCCTAATGCTTGTGTTTTTAGCTCCAACAGAGCAGTAAACCCTAATGCTTGTGTTTCTAGCTCCAACAGTGCAGTAAACCCTAATGCTTGTGTTTTTAGCTCCAACGGTGCAGTAAACCCTAATGCTTGTGTTTCTAGCTCCAACAGTGCAGTAAACCCTAATGCTTGTGTTTCTAGCTCCAACAGTGCAGTAAACCCTAATGCTTGTGTTTTTAGCTCCAACAGTGCAGTAAACCCTAATGCTTGTGTTTCTAGCTCCAACAGTGCAGTAAACCCTAATGCTTGTGTTTCTAGCTCCAACAGTGCAGTAAACCCTAATGCTTGTGTTTCTAGCTCCAACAGTGCAGTAAACCCTAATGCTTGTGTTTCTAGCTCCAACAGTGCAGTAAACCCTAATGCTTGTGTTTCTAGCTCCAACAGTGCAGTAAACCCTAATGCTTGTGTTTCTAGCTCCAACAGTGCAGTAAACCCTAATGCTTGTGTTTTCTAGCTCCAACAGTGCAGTAAACCCTAATGCTTGTGTTTTTAGCTCCAACAGTGCAGTAAACCCTAATGCTTGTGTTTTTAGCTCCAACGGTGCAGTAAACCCTAATGCTTGTGTTTTTAGCTCCAACAGTGCAGTAAACCCTAATGCTTGTGTTTCTAGCTCCAACGGTGCAGTAAACCCTAATGCTTGTGTTTCTAGCTCCAACGGTGCAGTAAACCCTAATGCTTGTGTTTTTAGCTCCAACAGTGCAGTAAACCCTAATGCTTGTGTTTCTAGCTCCAACAGTGCAGTAAACCATGATCCCTACACTTTCTCTAAACCTCATCTAATTTCCATTTTCACGACCTCATCAACTAATCTATTAATCTCAATGTGTTGCCCTGCTCACCTTTGCCGATGTGGCACCATGAGTGTTTATGCTCACCTTTGCCGATGTGGCGGCGTGTGTTCTCTATGGTTGAGTTGCGGTTGACGTTGGAGAGCAACCCCAGGCAGAAGCGATTCTTGTTGTTGGAGGGGTCGGTGAAGCCGTCCACCAGGACGCTGGTAGAAGAGGCATGGTAGGCCTCACCCACTCTGTTGTTCAACTCATAGTACACAATACTGCACCAGTGGCTAGGTTCCTCATACTCCACTGGCTGCACATCTACAGGGAGAAGGTGGAGAGGAGAGATGGATGAGAGGAGGCTGTTCAACTCATAGTACACAATACTGCACCAGTGGCTAAGTTCCTCATACTCCACTGGCTGCACATCTACAGGGATCCTTCTATGTTCTAAAGGAAAATGGATGCGTAATCTTGAAAATGTACAATTTAATTTTGTTCAATTCATGAATGATGTTGTGCATTTGTAGTGCCCATAGTTCCCTTTCAGTCAACTTCGGCACAACATACTATGGAGAGTCGCACTCTTGCGTAATCACGCCTGATGAGCCAAATGAAATCAGCGCCTCGCTGGGAGCCCAGCCTTCCACAGGTGATAAGCGTGAGGCTCGGATTCACTCCTTCAATTATTCAGCTTTTCCACCTCGATGTGAACAGGAACGATTCACGCTACTAAAACAAAACTGGAAAACGAGACCGTCTAAACTGTCCCTTAGTGGTAGAGAGCGTGCGTACCCCCTGGACGCTAAAGTTTGTGATTAGGAAACGTATGAGAATAGCAACACGTTAGATGGCTAACGCGACCGAAACGACGAAGGCTAATGTAGCTGGAGCTGTTCACACCTGCATGTATTTGTATGAAGTTGGTCAAAATATGATATTCTCATTCTAAAGAGAATAAGTAACAAAATATGTTATGCCTCTATTCAAGGCTCGTGTGCATGGTTCTCTCCTGGTATAAAGCGGCCATTGGGCTGGTGTCCAAGTACACCGTTGTCGCCCTATTTGAGTTCCCTTTCATTTATGATTATGGCGAAGACGGTACGTAGAATGTTGAGCTCCGCTCCTTTTTTTTGTGATATAACATGTCACGATCCTTTACACTGTCTAGTCTAACTGTGTAAAGTGCCTTATGAATGTATATGGATAAAACAGTGTGAAGATCAGACTCAGATATTTTAATATCTTGATGTATTTTGTATCGTGATGTTAACTACTTGGTGCTAAACGAATATTATGAATGTTTATTTTTTGGTTTGGTTTTCTTAGGGGGTAGATCAGCTTTAATATTGCAGATAGATTGTAACTTCCATCAATGTAATTGTCTGCATCACTTGCAATCCCCCATATGTTTGTTTTTTCACACACACACACACATATATATATACACACATACATCCTTTAAAAAAATATATTTGCCTTTATTACTTTCCAACCCCACCACCCCTTCCCTAATTGGAGTAAACTAGTGAACAACAATGCTTAGGCCTCTACTTCCAGCTTATACATACTATATACATTTTATGGACACAGTCAATTTTACAATAATTCTATTTTGTTTGTTTTTACTCCTGAACTTCCTCTACCCTCAACCTCTCCGATCATTTTCATGATGTCCATCCGGTTTGCTTCTATATGCCATATCTTTCTAACTGTGCTCTTTCACAAAAGCTCTCAACCTATAACCTATATACTTATTATGGACACAGTATGCTTACATTATTAGTTGTCTTGTTGTTATTAGTTGTTGTTAGTCCCATCCTTCAACTCCATTCAATACCACCCATCTATCTCTTAACACCATCCAAATAGGATTTCTATTTGCCATATATTTTTCAACTGTACTGTGATGTTTTACAAAAGTTCTGAACCTTTCTATTCTCATTGTTTCTACAGATTGTAAATTGAAAATAAACATTTTTGCTAAAAGTATTATTATATTATTGATCGATTGACTATGACTTTTCAGATCACCCAGTAATGCTATCTGCAGGGTTAGCTCCAGGTAAATATTGCAATCCTTTAGCCATTCCTGGACCTGTGTCCAAAAACAAGCTACAAATGGACAGTACCAAAACAAATGATCTAATGATTCTGTCTCTTCGCAGCAAAATCTGCAGAGCTGGGAAGATTGTATCCCCCATATAAATAATATTCTATTGGTAGCAAGAATTGTATATAATAATTTTAAAAGTTTTGAATCCGGCGTCGTTTTGCGTATCAGTTCATAAACACTATGACATGGAATTGGTACGTCAAATCTCTTCCCAACTATTTTGCAATCTATATGGGACAGCTGTCAATCCTTTGGTCCTTAAATGAAACTGGTATACTTTTTTATTTATCACAGTTTTCTTTAACCAATTATGTTCTTTAATGCAAGGCCGACAGACAAGTTCCTTACTTTTCCCCCCTTCCACTTTCCTCTTCCATTTTTGCGGTAATGCTGCAATTATTTGGTTGTAATTTTGGGTAGAGCAGATATTTCCATATGTTTTTGTTAGCTGCATGTGCGACATAACTCCACTAGTCCTACATATGATATCATTTATGAAGATTATACCTTTTCTAAACATTTTGTCAAAAAACATTTGTTTTTTTATCAATTAGTATATTTGAGTTTAACCACAATATTTGTTGCATTATTTGTTCTGTCGTTTCTGGAGGATTCAATTGAAATTGCAACCAACTTTCTATGGCTTGTTTTAGAAATAGTGATAATTGGGAGATTATTTCTTTTTCAAATAACTGAAAGTGAGAGGTTGTAATCTGAATAAAGGGAAAAAGGCCATTCTTGAACATCGGGTGAGACAATCTTACTAATTTGCTAGAGAACCAGTTCGGATTTAAGTATAACTTTTGTATGACTGAAGCTTTTAGTGATATGTCTAATGCTTTAATATTGAATAATTTCTGTCCTCCGAATTCATATTCATTATATAAATAGGCCCGTTTAATTTTGTCTGGCTTGCCGTTCCAAATAAAATTGAATATTTTCTCGCATATAATTTTTTTTTAAAGACTGTTCGCTAGGCGTAGGCAAGACCATAAGCAAATAAGTAAACTGGGATAATACTAAAGAGTTAATCAGGGTGATTTTTCCACAAATTGACAGGTATTTATTTACCTTTTCATGGTAGCAAGATCTTATCTATTTTTGCTAACTTCCTATAAAAATGTATTGGAGTGAGATAATTTGTAATTTGTATTGTATTCCGAGTATATCCACATCACCATCAGACCATTTTATTGGTTAACTACATGGTAATGTAAAAATTGTATTTTTTAGTGATCCATACATAATATTGTACATTTATCATAATTTGGTTGTAATCCAGAGAGGTTAGAAAATGTATCTAGATTCTCTATGAGGCTGTTTAGGGATTCAAGTTGTGGATTTAAAAGAAAACATGAATCATCAGCGTACAATGACACCTCTGTTTTTAAGCCCTGGATTTCTAATCCCTTGATATTATTGTTGGATCTGATTTTAATAGCTAACATCTCGATGGCCATAATAAATAGATATGCCGATAGAGGACAACCTTGTTTCAATCCTCGACAGATTAAAACTTTCTGAGAAATAGGCATTATTTACTATTTTACACCTAGGGTGTACTATACATGATTTTAACCCAATTTATAAAGAGATTCTCCAAAATTGAAATGCTCCAGGCATTTATATATAAACCCCATTCGTACTTTTATCAAATGCCTTTTTGAAGTCTGCTATGAATAGCAATATCCTGAATGTTTACTCTGCTAGCTAATGAAGCGTCAAATGGCTAACGTCACCACGAACGGTCAAGACAAAGTTGATGTGTATTCTTTGAAATTATTATGTAAAACTATACGATCACATTGTTTTATTATAGTCATATTTTAGTTCCCTTTCATTTATGAGTCTGGCGGACACCTACGTTGTGTGCTTTATTGCCAGACTATAATAAACGGGGCACTTGCCTGAACCCGATGATCCTGTGTGTGCGTATCAGTCCTGCAAAGTAGCGACAGCCAAGAATCGAGGGGTTACACTAATAAACTGGGTTCGGAACCATGCCCCTATGAATTAAAAGACACTCACGTTTGTCATCTTGTATGTCTCGGCGCATGCTCAGGCTGCCCTCGCTCCAATCAGTTAGTGTGCGAGACTAGGGGACGGCTGGCACTGTTCCCATACTAGTCCGCGACGCAGGTTCTCTTGACAATCGTGTAGCATTCTTTAGGGGGCTTGGTGTCAGTGTTGCCAACTTAGCGACGTTGTCGCTATATTTAGCGAATATTCAGACCCCTCTAGCGACACATTTTCAAAAAAAGAGACTAGCGACAAATCTAGCTACTTTTTCTGGTGTTATTGGAGACTGACATGAAATCACCTATCGTTCTTACTCTTCTCAACGAGCAGCGGGGCACCCCCGTCCCAAAGCACTCACAGGCGGCCCTCGCGCAGCACTCCCTCCCAGCTGCAGTCAGAGCAGGAGATGTTCACCACTCCGGGTCCAGACTGCAAATGAATCTCGCATGCGGGAAGCCACCACTGGCTGAACCCGCCCTGGCTTACATTCATGTAAATGTAGGGTGTTTTTCACTCACTTTTTGTCTCTCCCACAACGTGGCGCAGTGGCGCAGTGAGTGGCGCAGTGGTCTAAGGCACTGCATCGCAGTGCTAACTGTGCCACTAGAGATCCTGGTTCGAATCCAGGCTCTGTCGCAGCCGGCCGCGACCGGGAGACTCATGGGCGGCGCACAATTGGCCCAGCGTCGTCCAGGGTAGGGGAGGGAATGGCCGGCAGGGATGTAGCTCAGTTGATAGAGCATGGCGTTTGCAACGCCAGGGTTGTGGGTTTGATTCCCACGGGGGGCCAGTATAAAAATTAAAATAAAATATGTATTCACTAACTGTAAGTCGCTCTGGATAAGAGCGTCTGCTAAATGACTAAAATGTAAATGTAAAATGTTATTCCGACTTTTAGGACAGCCAATAGCTACTTTCCTTACTGAGGAGTTGGCAACACTGTTCCCAGGTGTCCATACCTCAGTTGAGTCTAAATTGAGGGACGCCTCCCAGGCTCCTGTATGTTCTGTCTCCGGTTACGGGGAGGCTACTCGAAGAGAGAGGGCGACCAGGTTCTGTGGGTATCCCCCCCGCTGCCTGTGTCTGCCTTGGTTAAGCACCGCTTGACTCTCTTCCCAGAAGGGAAGACATCACGGTTGACAACTCCGTTGTGTCCTCCTCCCAGAGTGCGAAGAGCCTTGGCGTGACCCTGGACAACACCCTGTCGTTCTCCGCTAACATCAAGGCGGTGACCCGATCCTGCAGGTTCATGCTCTACAACATTCGGAGAGTACGACCCTGCCTTACACAGGAAGCGGCACAGGTCCTAATCCAGGCACGTGTCATCTCCCGTCTGGATTACTGCAACTCGCTGTTGGCTGGGCTCCCTGCCTGTGCCATTAAACCCCTACAACTCATCCAGAATGCCGCAGCCCGTCTGGTGTTCAACCTTCCCAAGTTCTCTCACGTCACCCCGCTCCTCCGCACACTCCACTGGCTTCCAGTTGAAGCTCGCATCTGTTACAAGACCATGGTGCTTGCCTATGGAGCTGTGAGGGGATCGGCACCTCTGTACCTTCAGGCTCTGATCAGTCCCTACATCCAAACGAGGGCATTGCGTTCATCCACCTCTGGCCTGCTGGCTCCCTTCCTCTGCGGAAGCATAGTTCCCGCTCAGCCCAGTCAAAACTGTTCGCTGCTCTGGCACCCCAATGGTGGAACAAGCTCCCTCACGACGCCAGGACAGCGGAGTCACTCACCACCTTCCGGAGACATTTGAAACCCCACCTTTTTAAGGAATACCTGGGATAGGATAAAGTAATCCTTCTACCCCCCCACCCCTAAAAAAAAAAAAAAAAAAAAAAAGATATTGTAAAGTGGTTCTCCCACTGGCTATAGGGTGAATGCACCTATTTGTAAGTCGCTCTGGATAAGAGCGTCTGCTAAATGACGTAAATGTAAATGTAAGGGTCCGGATCCCACCTTGGTGATCCGGTCCTACGTAGATTTGAGACCAAGCTAGCTAACA
This sequence comes from Coregonus clupeaformis, assembly GCF_020615455.1. Taxonomy (NCBI): domain Eukaryota; kingdom Metazoa; phylum Chordata; class Actinopteri; order Salmoniformes; family Salmonidae; genus Coregonus; species Coregonus clupeaformis. The sequence goes on from NC_059194.1 coordinate 731,674, forward strand.
AGCGCTGCATAGCTTGCTAGCCAGGTTAGCCAACTTGCCGAGGCAAGCTAGCTACTGCTGCTATTCCTATCGGTGGAATTGCTTGGGTAGCTCCCTTGTTTAGTATACATAGTTAGCGTTAAATTGCTTGGTTATTCTAAACGGACCGTGCTGCGGTCAAAGAGGCTAGCTAGCCTAGCTTAGACTAGAAGCCTTATCATGGCTAACATCAGCTGGCATACATAACTCCCGGCGATTGCAGCTTACAAGCTTTCCCCCGGCGTTATGGCAATCACATTTCTACTTCCAATTCCTGGAGTTGGAGGGAGTGGAGGAAGCGGGGTTTGCGGGCACCTCCAATGAGGAAGCAGCCTCCGAGCGCTTGGCTGTGGTAACCCCCGGAGCGAGGGGCCTTAGCACGGATCTGAGCGACGGGTGAGCCTCTCCACAAAAACATTACGGTTACGTCAGTGCCCCCACTTTGGTTATGGCCACTTTTTTTGCTACGTCAGCCATTGCCGGAGCCCCGTGTCCATAGAAGCGGCAAAGGAGTCAATGGAACGCAGACGTTGTAACAGGCCCACAATGTGGTTACTTAAATCCGAGTTTTCGCTGCATAACATTTAGAATAGGGGTGTGCAGACATGCCCGTACTCATATCAGTAAATTGAAAGTTGAGTCGGATAGGATGATACTTATAATATAATATGCCTAAATAGATTTTGGCAAAATACCTCCCTGCACATTCTCACTGCAAAACAGCTGCAGATTAGGAGCAGCACGCGGAGGGGTGGGTCTTTGTGTGTCCTCAATTTGCAGCGGGCAGACAAGTTTGCTGTCACTCAGTCAGATTGCACATCAGCGTTTCATCTTTTTTTTTTCCTACCCTTGCCCATGCTTATTAGATATGATGCATATTGATCGCTTGATAGCAAACATCCTCGCCATGTGATTTATCATAGTAGCAGGCAGCAGCAATCTAAATGATCAGACCCGAAAACATGCAAGGAAAAGTGATCGGGTGAAATTATGAAGCGAGTGGATGGAGAAATACAGCTTCACTCTACCCAACCAGAGCAATAGGATCAACGTACAGCCCACCCTTCTCTTTACAGACAGGCAAACTAGCCAGTTGAGTTATTTAGACCACGTAAAACCTTGCACGACTGACAGACATGAGAAAGATGCATGCTGGCACCCGAAAATGACTTTTTCCCCCCCGATCAGAGTATTTTTTTGTAATTATCAGTGATCATAATCGTATACAGAAAATTGCCCATATCCGTTACGATACTAGTTTTGTCCAACTACTCAGCACACCCCCTAATGTAGGTGTTATCCCTTTTCAGGTTTAGAAGAAGTGGCTGCTAAATGCTAACTCCCGTTCGTATAAACTGGTTAGCATAGCTAGCATACAGACCTCTGTGGTGGTAGTCAAAGTCATTTTTAACTGTAATGCAGTTGATTGGTGACGATAACATGAACATGTGTTGGGGTTGACATCCATACAAGCATTATACTCAGATTTTTACCTCAACATAGTGTGAAATACACAAACAATAGCCTACATGTAGGCTCGTTTTGCTGGGGGGCAATGAGGAGACTCTGGATATTTCCCCCAAGCGTTTCCATGGCAATTCCATTGTTTTGGTCTAGTTCGATAGACCTCTTTACTGCATCTATAAGGGGTCTGGCTTATCCAGGCTATACAGTCTCACATTTGTAAACTTGTCCATGTCCCCCACGCGTTTCCATGGCAATTCCATTGTTTTGGTCAAGTTCAATTTACCTCTTTACTGCATTGGTCTGTTTTTCAAAGCGGTCTGTCCCTTTTCCAGCTGGGTGACAAAACTGCACATTTTAGAGTGGTCTTTTATTGTCCCCAGCACAAGGTGATCATGCTGTTTAATCAGCTTCTTGATATGCCACACCTGTCAGGTGGATGGATTATTTTGGCAAAGGAGAAATACTCACTAACAGGGATGTAAACAAATTTGTGCACAACATTTGAGAGAAATCAGCTTTTTGTGCGTATGGAACATTTCTGGGATCTTTTATTTCAGCTCATGAAACATGGCACCAACCCTTTACATGCTGCATTTATATTTTTGTTCAGTATAGATCCTCCATCCGAACTCCCCATAGTATGTTGTACCTCGTTTCCCTCCTTCAGGGAACAGTAGTTATAGTCATAACGTTACGATTTCAGTTAGTATTGACTGCTATGTGATCAGGACAACGTAGACAATTAGGATAAAAATCAGTTCCAATTAATGGAGGATAATGTCGGAAAGCAGGAATTCCTGATTGATTAGGGTGGGGGAAAAAAATAATCCCTGGTAAAATAAAGTGTAAAATTGAAGGTCAGACTCCTCACCCCCACTAGGCATGTTCCTGGGCCCGCTGCTGCTGGTGGTCTCCATGGACCCCTCCTGTCCCATCTGCTCGTCAGGGGGCATGTAGGCCGGGGGTGGGGTGTCAGCTGGAGGAGAAAACACCACAATGGACGGATAGTTAGGAGACCAGCTGCTGCTGCTGATGACAAATGGTTGTCCACACACACACACACACACACACTCACAGCGGATGGACACACACACACACACACACACACACACACACACTCACAGCGGATGGACACACACACACACACACTCACAGCGGATGGACACACACACACACACACTCACAGCGGATGGACACATACACAACTCCCAAGAGGAGTTAAAACCCCTCCACCACCACAGGATCTTTCTCTACCCGGAAACAGGTGTAGGGTTTCACACACATCCATCAAATGGAACACTAATCTATGGCCAGTCCTATAAGTGTTGTATTACAGAGAAATGGAGAAACATTTCAAGTGGGGTGTGGGTGGGGACAGTTGGTAATGTTTTTTTTTTATGAAGAAGACTGGTCTTCCTACAGACCAAACATTTACAGGTTACTACCTTGCTTAGAGGGATTTCTCTGGAGATGTATCCCTATTTCTGAATAATAACTCGGCTTTCCTCCGGTTACACCAAGATAGACCACATAGAAGTGATGGCACTAGCACTACAGTGATTCAAGCCTGGGGGCAATTCAGCACAATTAAAAAAGACAAAAGTCTCAAGCCTCTTTTCCCTGCTGCCATTATCCCTGACTGACTACAGCAGCCCATGAATCTGTTGTGGATCTGTTGTGGATCTGTTGTGGATCTGTGCATCAGCAAACCTCACTGGCTGGGGATATATCCACCAGAATAGGAGCCGGAGGCCAGGCCAGGCCTATGCTGTACCCAGCGATGGGTACACTGGCTGGGGATATATCCACCAGAATAGGAGCCGGAGGCCAGGCCAGGCCTATGCTGTACCCAGCGATGGGTACACTGGCTGGGGATATATCCACCAGAATAGGAGCCGGAGGCCAGGCCAGGCCTATGCTGTACCCAGCGATGGGTACACTGGCTGGGGATATATCCACCAGAATAGGAGCCGGAGGCCAGGCCAGGCCTATGCTGTACCCAGCGATGGGTACACTGGCTGGGGATATATCCACCAGAATAGGAGCCGGAGGCCAGGCCAGGCCTATGCTGTACCCAGCGATGGGTACACTGGCTGGGGATATATCCACCAGAATAGGAGCCGGAGGCCAGGCCAGGCCTATGCTGTACCCAGCGATGGGTACACTGGCTGGGGATATATCCACCAGAATAGGAGCCGGAGGCCAGGCCAGGCCTATGCTGTACCCAGCGATGGGTACACTGGCTGGGGATATATCCACCAGAATAGGAGCCGGAGGCCAGGCCAGGCCTATGCTGTACCCAGCGATGGGTACACTGGCTGGGGATATATCCACCAGAATAGGAGCCGGAGGCCAGGCCAGGCCTATGCTGTACCCAGCGATGGGTACACTGGCTGGGGATATATCCACCAGAATAGGAGCCGGAGGCCAGGCCAGGCCTATGCTGTACCCAGCGATGGGTACACTGGCTGGGGATATATCCACCAGAATAGGAGCCGGAGGCCAGGCCAGGCCTATGCTGTACCCAGCGATGGGTACACTGGCTGGGGATATATCCACCAGAATAGGAGCCGGAGGCCAGGCCAGGCCTATGCTGTACCCAGCGATGGGTACACTGGCTGGGGATATATCCACCAGAATAGGAGCCGGAGGCCAGGCCAGGCCTATGCTGTACCCAGCGATGGGTACACTGGCTGGGGATATATCCACCAGAATAGGAGCCGGAGGCCAGGCCAGGCCTATGCTGTACCCAGCGATGGGTACACTGGCTGGGGATATATCCACCAGAATAGGAGCCGGAGGCCAGGCCAGGCCTATGCTGTACCCAGCGATGGGTACACTGGCTGGGGATATATCCACCAGAATAGGAGCCGGAGGCCAGGCCAGGCCTATGCTGTACCCAGCGATGGGTACACTGGCTGGGGATATATCCACCAGAATAGGAGCCGGAGGCCAGGCCAGGCCTATGCTGTACCCAGCGATGGGTACACTGGCTGGGGATATATCCACCAGAATAGGAGCCGGAGGCCAGGCCAGGCCTATGCTGTGCCCAGCGATGGGTACACTGGCTGGGGATATATCCACCAGAATAGGAGCCGGAGGCCAGGCCAGGCCTATGCTGTGCCCAGCGATGGGTACACTGGCTGGGGATATATCCACCAGAATAGGAGCCGGAGGCCAGGCCAGGCCTATGCTGTGCCCAGCGATGGGTACACTGGCTGGGGATATATCCACCAGAATAGGAGCCGGAGGCCAGGCCAGGCCTATGCTGTGCCCAGCGATGGGTACACTGGCTGGGGATATATCCACCAGAATAGGAGCCGGTGGCCAGGCCAGGCCTATGCTGTGCCCAGCGATGGGTACACTGGCTGGGGATATATCCACCAGAATAGGAGCCGGTGGCCAGGCCAGGCCTATGCTGTGCCCAGCGATGGGTACACTGGCTGGGGATATATCCACCAGAATAGGAGCCGGTGGCCAGGCCAGGCCTATGCTGTGCCCAGCGATGGGCACACTGGCTGGGGATATATCCACCAGAATAGGAGCCGGAGGCCAGGCCAGGCCTATGCTGTGCCCAGCGATGGGCACACTGGCTGGGGATATATCCACCAGAATAGGAGCCGGAGGCCAGGCCAGGCCTATGCTGTGCCCAGCGATGGGCACACTGACTGGGGATATATCCACCAGAATAGGAGCCGGAGGCCAGGCCAGGCCTATGCTGTGCCCAGCGATGGGCACACTGACTGGGGATATATCCACCAGAATAGGAGCCGGAGGCCAGGCCAGGCCTATGCTGTGCCCAGCGATGGGCACACTGACTGGCACTCACCAGTCACCCTGATGCAGGGCTTTGGTACACTCTTTAGTTGGCATTTTGATTGTCCCCCCTGGCTGTCAGAAAATCCTGGTTTGTATCATGGACTATCATTCCATATAGTTAGAAATCAAACCAAATTGTCCTCCACTAATTTCGAATCCCATTTTTCATCAGGAAAACACTTTTCTTTTAATGGCAATGTTACTTCCCTTTTACATTCTCACATAGAGGCCAAAGGCAGTGTGTGACCAGGTGAAGTGTACAAATGTGAAAACCCAGTGGGAATATATGACATAGGCTAACAGTATATGATATTGTAATAGCAGCCATGGTAACTGACTACCAATAAACACATAGGTGCATGATATATGATAGAAGTGTATACTGACATCTACCTGGAAGCTGGAAGGGGCTGGAGGGTCCGGAGCTGGCAGGAGAGTTGGGGTAGGTGCCCACCCCTCCGCTGGAGGCTGGGGAGGGGGGGTAGGGGGAGTTAGGGGAGATGGGGAAGGAGGTACCGCTGCCCCCACTGTGCTGCTGGAAGGACTCTGGGAAGGTGGCGTTCAGGGGCATGTGGGGCTCGTTGTGAGTCATGTTCCTAAACTGGACCAGGAGACTGTGTTGTGGGTTGAACTCACTGTGGCGAGGCACCAACACCGGAGGGAGAACTGGTGGAGAAGAGATTATTAAATAAATATACATTGGATTTGAAGAGCCTTTAAAGAAACATTGGGACACTGTACAGTATTTCATCTGAAACCAGTGAAAACATAGGTACTACACATAGGTACTACCCTCGCCCTCCATTTGGCAAATCTGACCATAACTCTATCCTCCTGATTCCTGCTTATAAGCAAAAACTGAAGCAGGAAGCACCAGTGATTCGGTTAATAAAAAAGTGGTCAGATGACGCAGATGCTAAGCTACAGGACTGTTTTGCTAGCACAGACTGGAACATGTTCGGGATTCTTCAGACAGCATTGAGGAGTACACCACATCAGTCACTGGCTTCATCAATAAGTGCATCGATGATGTCGTCCCCACAGTGACCGTACGTACATACCCCAACCAGAAGCCATGGATTACAGGAAACATCCGCACTGAGCTAAAGGGTAGAGCTGCCGCTTTCAAGGAACGGGACTCTAACCCGGACGCTTATAAGAAATCCCGCTATGACCTCCGACGAACCATCAAACAGGCAAAGAGTCAATACAGGTCTAAGATTGAATCATACTACACTGGCTCTGGACGCTCGTCGGATGTGGCAGGGCTTGAAAACTATTACAGACTACAAAGGGAAGCACAGCCGCGAGCTGCCCAGTGACACAAGCCTACCAGACGAGCTAAACCACTTCTATGCTCGCTCGAGGCAAGCAACACTGAAGCATGCATGAGAGCACCAGCTGTTCCGGATGACTATGTGATCACGCTCTCCGTAGCCGATGTGAGTAAGACTTTTAAGCAGGTCAACATTCACAAGGCCGCAGGGCCAGACGGATTACCAGGACGTGTACTCCGAGCATGTGCTGACCAACTGGCAAGTGTCTTCACTGACATTTTCAACATGTCCCTGACTGAGTCTGTAATACCAACATGTTTCAAGCAGACCACCATAGTCCCCGTGCCCAAGAACTCTAAGATAACCTGCCTAAATGACTACCGACCCGTAGCACTGACGTCTGTAGCCATGAAGTGCTTTGAAAGACTGGTCATGGCTCACATCAACAGCATAATCCCAGAAACCCTAGACCCACTCCAATTTGCATACCGCCCCAACAGATCCACAGATGATGCAATATCTATCGCACTCCACACTGCCCTTTCCCACCTGGACAAGAGGAACACCTATGTGAGAATGCTATTCATTGACTACAGCTCAGCATTCAACACCATAGTGCCCTCTAAGCTCATCACTAAGCTAAGGATCCTGGGACTAAACACCTCCCTCTGCAACTGGATCCTGGACTTCCTGACGGGCCGCCCCAGGTGGTAAGGGTAGGTAACAACACATCTGCCACACTGATCCTCAACACGGGGGCCCCTCAGGGGGTGCGTGCTCAGTCCCCTCCTGTACTCTCTGTTCACCCATGACTGCATGGCCAGGCACGACTCCAACACCATCATTAAGTTTGCCGACGACACAACAGTGGTAGGCCTGATCACCGACAACGATGAGACAGCCTATAGGGAGGAGGTCAGAGATCTGGCCGTGTGGTGCCAGGACAACAACCTCTCCCTCAACGTGACCAAGACAAAGGAGATGATTGTGGACTACAGGGGAAAAAAAAAGGACTGAGCACGCCCCCATTCTCATCGACGGGGCTGTAGTGGAACAGGTTGAGAGCTTCAAGTTCCTTGGTGTCCACATCACCAACGAACTATCATGGTCCAAACACACCAAGACAGTCGTGAAGAGGGCACGACAAAGCCTATTCCCCCTCAGGAGACTAAAAAGATTTGGCATGGGTCCTCAGATCCTCAAAAAAATTCTACAGCTGCACCATCGAGAGCATCCTGACTGGTTGCATCACCGCCTGGTATGGCAACTGCTTGGCCTCTGACCGCAAGGCACTACAGAGGGTAGTGCGTACGGCCCAGTACATCACTGGGGCAAAGCTTCCTGCCATCCAGGACCTCTATACCAGGCGGTGTCAGAGGAAGGCCCTCAAAATTGTCAAAGACTCCAGCCACCCTAGTCATAGACTGTTCTCTCTGCTACCGCACGGCAAGCGGTACCGGAGTGCCAAGTCTAGGTCCAAAAGACTTCTCAACAGCTTCTACCCCCAAGCCATAAGACTCCTGAACAGCTAATCATGGCTACCCGGACTATTTGCACTGCCCCCCACCCCATCCTTTTACGCTGCTGCTACTCTGTTAAGTATTTATGCATAGTCACTTTAACTCTACCCACATGTACATATTACCTCAACTACCTCAACTAGCCGGTGCCCCCGCACATTGACTCTGCAACGGTACCCCCCTGTATATATAGCCTCCCTACTGTCACTTTATTTTACTTCTGCTCTTTTTTTCTCAACACTTTTTTTGTTGTTGTTTTATTCTTACTTTTTTTGTTTAAAATAAATGCACTGTTGGTTAAGGGCTGTAAGTAAGCATTTCACTGTAATGTCTGCACCTGTTGTATTCGGCGCATGTGACCAATAAAATTTGATTGATTTGATTTAATGAAGGAATCTTCTCATCTGCATGACCTGTGTTGTCATTTGTGGCTGTTGTGCATGTCAATTGCAAGGATTTCCTCTAGCCTTTACATTTTAACGAAAGTGCTTTCAATACCAGTTGTTTTTTCCCACTACATTCTAAAAACGTGCTATATGATGCAGATCCTATTGATCAGGTCATTTTGAAAGTCCTTGACCTGTACTCTGCTCCTCCCCCTATCCTCCTCTTCCTCCCTGACGACGGCTCTGTATTAACCAATTCAAGGGCAGATATCACGTCACTCAGAGGAGACAAGACAACTATCTCCAGGGAAGCAGCCAGAATTTCCCATATTGTTTTGGTGAAATCACCTTGAGGCATATATTTCTTGGAAACTCTAAATCTATATAGTATGAATAGTCAAGGATGCAGTACTCTCCCTCGCTTGGCTAAATGGTCAAGGATGCAGTACTCTCCCTCACTTGGCTAAATGGTCAAGGATGCAGTACTCTCCCTCACTTGGCTAAATGGTCAAGGATGCAGTACTCTCCCTCACTTGGCTAAATGGTCAAGGATGCAGTACTCTCCCTCACTTGGCTAAATGGTCAAGGATGCAGTACTCTCCCTCACTTGGCTAAATGGTCAAGGATGCAGTACTCTCCCTCACTTGGCTAAATGGTCAAGGATGCAGTACTCTCCCTCACTTGGCTAAATGGTCAAGGATGCAGTACTCTCCCTCACTTGGCTAAATGGTCAAGGATGCAGTACTCTCCCTCACTTGGCTAAATGGTAACTTAAGTCAGCTCAGCCTTACTGTGTCATATACATTTATTGTACAAGGACGTGCACAACAGCCACAAATGTATAGGCTGGGTCCGGCAATGCCTTAGATCGAGTCAATACTGTAGTCGGAATGAACACGTTACATACCTGGGCTCTCTACCCTCTTGTAGTGGTAGGGGTTAATGCAGACCTCCTTCTGTTTGGAGCCGAAGGGGTATTCACACATCTCCAGGGGCTTGAGCTCATGGTGAGACTGCAGGTCGGGCCAGCGCCACACCCTGCAGTAGATAACGTGGGGGAGACCCTTCCTGTGGGACACCTGGAGACGACCGTCCAGAGACCGAGGAATGGTCACACACTTACCTGGCAGGGCAGATAGAGAGAGGGGTTAGGCAATATCTGGACCAAGTATGATGATACATATCTATATACAGTGAGGGAAAAAAGTATTTGATCCCCTGCTGATTTGTACGTTTGCCCACTGACAAAGAAATGATCAGTCTATAATTTTAATGGTAGGTTTATTTGAACAGTGAGAGACAGAATAACAAAAAAAACATCCAGAAAAACGCATGTAAAAATGTTATAAATTGATTTGCATTTTAATGAGGGAAATAAGTATTTGACCCCCTCTCAATCAGAAAGATTTCTGGCTCCCAGGTGTCTTTAATACAGGTAACGAGCTGAGATTAGGAGCACACTCTTAAAGGGAGTGCTCCTAATCTCAGTTTGTTACCTGTATAAAAGACACCTGTCCACAGAAGCAATCAATCAATCAGATTCCAAACTCTCCACCATTGCCAAGACCAAAGAGTTCTCCAAGGATGTCAGGGACAAGATTGTAGACCTACACAAGGCTGGAATGGGCTAAAAGACCATCGCCAAGCAGCTTGGTGAGAAGGTGACAACAGTTGGTGCGATTATTCGCAAATGGAAGAAATACAATAGAACTGTCAATCTCCCTCGGCCTGGGGCTCCATGCAAGATCTCACCTCATGGAGTTGCAATGATCATGAGAACGGTGAGGAATCAGCCCAGAACTACACGGGAGGATCTTGTCAATGATCTCAAGGCAGCTGGGACCATAGTCACCAAGAAAACAATTGGTAACACACTACGCCGTGAAGGACTGAAATCCTGCAGCGCCCGCAAGGTACCGCTGCTCAAGAAAGCACAAATACAGGGCCGTCTGAAGTTTGCCAATGAATATCTGAATGATTCAGAGGAGAACTGGGTGAAAGTGTTGTGGTCAGATGAGACCAAAATGGAGCTCTTTGGCATCAACTCAACTCGCCGTGTTTGGAGGAGGAGGAATGCTGCCTATGACCCCAAGAACACCACCCCCACCGTCAAACATGGAGGTGGAAACATTATGCTTTGGGGGTGTTTTTCTGGTAAGGGGACAGGACAACTTCACCGCATCAAAGGGACGATGGACGGGGCCATGTACCGTCAAATCTTGGGTGAGAACCTCCTTCCCTCAGCCAGGGAATTGAAAAATGGGTCGTGGATGGGTATTCCAGCATGACAATGACCCAAAACACACGGCCAAGGCAACATAGGAGTGGCTCAAAAAGAAGCACATTAAGGTCCTGGAGTGGCATAGCCAGTCTCCAGACCTTAATCCCATAGAAAATCTGTGGAGGGAGCTGAAGGTTCGAGTTGCCAAATGTCAGCCTCGAAACCTTAATGACTTGGAGAAGATCTGCAAAGAGGAGTGGAACAAAATCCCTCCTGAGATGTGTGCAAACCAGGTGGCCAACTACAAGAAACGTCTGACCTCTGTGATTGCCAACAAGGGTTTTGCCACCAAGTACTAAGTCATGTTTTGCAGAGGGGTCAAATACTTATTTCCCTCATTAAAATGCAAATCAATTTATAACATTTTTGACATGCGTTTTTCTGGATTTTGTTGTTGTTATTCTGTCTCTCATTGTTCAAATAAACCTACCATTAAAATTATAGACTGATCATGTCTTTGTCAGTGGGCAAACGTACAAAATCAGCAGGGGATCAAATACTTTTTTCCCTCACTGTATCTATATATATATATATATATATACACACACACACACACACACACACTACCAGTCAAAAGGGTTTATCTTTATTTATTTTTTAATTGACATTGTAGAATAATAGTAAAGAGATCAAAACTATGAAATAACACATATAGAATCATGTAGTAACCAAGATTGATTTGTTTAACCCTAAATATATTTTATATTTGAGATTCTTCAAATAGCCACCCTTTGCCTTGATGACAGCTTTGCACACTCTTGGCATTCTCTCAACCAGCTTCATTAGGTAGTCAACTGGAATGCATTTCAATTAACAGGTGTGCCTTCTTAAAAGTTCATTTGTGGAATTTATTTCCTTCTTAATGCGTTTGAGCCAATCAGTTGTGTTGTGACAAGGTGGGGGGGTATACAGAAGATAGCCCTATTTGGTAAAAGACCAAGTCCATATTATGGCAAGAACAGCTCAAATAAGCAAAGAGAAACAACAGTCCATCATTACTTTAAGACATGAAGGTGCAGTCGCAAAAACCATCAACCACCTCTCATGAGGACCACCACAGGAATGGAAGACCCAGAGTTACCTCTGCTGCAGAGGATAAGTTCATTAGAGTTTCCAGCCTCAGAAATTGCAGCCCAAATAAATGCTTCACAGAGTTCAAGTCACAGACACATCTCAACATCAACTGTACAGAGGGGACTGTGTGAATCAGGCCTTCATGGTCGAATTGCTGCAAAGAAACCACTACTAAAAGGACACCAATAAGAAGAAGAGACCTGCTTGGGCCAAGAAACACGACCAATGAACATTAGACCGGTGGAATTGTGTCCTTTGGTCTGGAGTCCAAATTTGAGATTTTTGGTTCAAACCACCGTGTCTTTGTGAGACACAGTGTGGGTGAACGGATGATCTCTGCATGTGTATTTCCCACCGTGAAGCATGGAGGAGGTGTGATGGTTTGGGGGTGCTTTGCTGTAGACACTCATTGATTTATTTAAAATTCAAGGCACACTTAACCAGCACGGCTACCACAGCATTCTGAAGCGATACGCCATCCCATCTGGTTTGCGCTTAGTGGGACTATAATTTGTTTTTCAACAGGACAATGACCCAACACACCTCCAGGCTGTGTAAGGGCTATTTGACCAAGAAGGAGAGTGATGGAGTGCTGCATCAGATGACCTGGGCTCCACAATCCCCTGAAGGAAAAGCAGCCAACAAGTGCTCAGCATATGTGGGAACTCCTTCAAGACTGTTGGAAAAACATTCCTCATGAAGCTGGTTGAGAGAATGCCAAGAGTGTGCAAAGCTGTCATCAAAGCAAAGGGTGGCTACTTTGAAGAATCTCAAATATATTTTGATTTGTTTAACACTTTTTTGGTTACTACATGATTCCATATGTGTTATTTCATAGTTTTGATGTCTTCACTATTATTCTACAACATTGAAAATAGTAAAAATTAAGAAGAAACCCTTGAATGAGTAGGTATGTCCAAACTTTTGACTGGTACTTTATATCTTAGCCATCTAGCAGACGCTCTGATCCAGAGAGACAGTCACACACACACCCCTGGCCTGGACTTTACCAAGTATGACGCCGCACCCACACACTACTGACAGGGTCACTCACTGGGCTGTCCTGGGCTGCTGAGGGCTTTCTCCAGGTCCTCCATGGCTCCCTTCTTCTTCTTCAGTTTCTTGACCAGGGCGTCAACAGCCTTCTCAGCCCATTTCTCCTCCTCGTCCCCCTGCTTCCACCCCAGCAGACGCTTCACAGCTGGGCTGGTGAAGGAGAACAGGCTGGACATGGAGGTCATGGTGCTGCTGTCCAGGGTGAGAGGGAGAAATGTACCCAGGAAGTTAGGGGATTGAGGAGTCCTCTTCTTCTTGGATCGCGTATAACAGGGAGGGAGTGTGTGTGTGTGTGGGGAGGTGGTAGGGGAGTGGAGAGAGGAGGCTTAGCCTTGCACACCAAGGACAGGAAATAGAGGCAGGACGCAGGCAGGACGCAGCCGCTCAGGAAAGGAAAGCCTGCCGTGAGGTGGGATGTACCCTGGAGCTGGGTCACAACCAACCCCCACTGAGGGGAGTGCAGTTTGGGGAACAAGTTCAGCTGAGATCAGGCCTCTGGGACACAACAGCCCAGAGGATTTACAAATGTAGGTCGTCAATAGGCAGATATAACTAGGAAAGGACCTATTATCTCTCTTTCGTTCTGTCTCTCTCACTCACGAGCAATGAGTCTCTGGTTTAGTCCATACCATATGATTAGGTGGCCAGAGCCTGGGTAAAGGTTTCGTGTGGAACCTGGGGAAAGAAGAAGAGAAGCTGTGTTAGAAATATTTTGCACAACAGAATCATCAGGTTAGGTGACATCTAGGACGATACCAGTATCACCATACTCCTTAGTATCGTGGCAAGGAAACAAAAACAGCCCTAATGTATGTCATTTACTTATTTCCCAAGCTATAGCAGACAATATTTCACATTAAGCAGCTTTTTAAGGACCGAAGAGTTGGTAGATCGAGATTTTTGTAGTCGAGCATCGGCAAATAGTTAAGCAATAAGGTAAGAGGGGGTGTGGTATATGGCCAATATACCACGGCTAAGGACTGTTCTTAGACAAGACGCAATGTGCAGTACCTGGACACAGCCCTTACCCGTTGTATATTGGCCATATACCACAAACCCCTGAGGTGCCTTATTGCTATTATAAACTGGTTACCAATGTAATGTTACAGACCCATATCCATCCTGCCCTGCCTTTCAAAAGTTTTTGAAAGCCAAGTCAACAAACAGATCACCGACCATTTCGAATCCCACCGTACCTTCTCCGCTATGCAATCCGGTTTCCGAGCTGGTCATAATATGGTCATGTGTGCACCTCAGCCACGCTCAAGGTCCTAAACGATATTATAACCGCAATCGATAATAGACAGTACTGTGCAGCCGTTTTCATTGACCTGGCCAAGGCTTTCGACTCTGTCAACCACCGCATTCTTATTGGCAGACTAAATAGCCTTGGTTTCTCAAATGACTGCCTCTCCTGGTTCACCAACTACTTCTCAGATAGAGTTCAATGTGTCAAATCGGAGGGCCTGTTGTCTGGACCTATGGCAGTCTCTATGGGGGTGCCACAGGGTTCAATTCTTGGGCCGACTCTTTTCTCTGTGTATATCAATGACGTCGCTCTTGCTGCTGGTGACTCTCAGATCCACCTCTACGCAGACGACACCATTTTGTATACATCTGCCCCTTCATTGGACACTGTGTTAACAAACCTCCAAACGAGCTTCAATTCCATACAACACTCCTTCAGTAGCCTCCAACTGCTCTTAAACACTAGTAAAACTAAATGCATGCTTTTCAACCGAACGCTGCTTGCACCCGCCCACCCGACTAGAATCACTACACTCGACGGGTCTGACCTAGAGTATGTGGACAACTACAAATATCTAGGTGTCTGGTTAGACTGTAAACTCTCCTTCCAGACTCACATTAAGAATCTCCAATCCAAAGTTAAATCTAGAATCGGTTTCCTATTTCGCAACAAAGCCTCCTTCACTCATGCTGCCAAACATGCCCTCGTAAAATTGACTATCCTACCGATCCTTGACTTCGGCGATGTCATTTACAAAATAGCCTCCAACACTCTACTCAGCAAATTGGATGTAGTCTATCACAGTGCCATCCGTTGTCTCCAAAGCCCCATATAATACCCACCACTGTGACCTGTACGCTCTTGTTGGCTGGTCCTCACTACATATTCGTCGCCAAACCCACTGGCTCCAGGCCATCTATAAATCACTGCTAGGCAAATCCCTGCCTTATCTTAGCTCATTGGTCACCATAGCAACACCCACCCGTAGTCTGCGCTCCAGCGGGTATATCTCACTGGTCATCCCCAAAGCCAACACCTCCTTTGGCCGCAATTCCTTCCAGTTCTCTGCTGCCAATGACTGGAACAAATTGCAAAAATCTCTGAAGCTGGAGACACTTATCTCCCTCACTAACTTTAAGCATCAGTTGTCAGTGCACCTTACCGATCACTGCACCTGTACACAGCCCATCTGAAATTAGCCCGCCCAACTACCTCATCCCTATATTGTTATTTATTTTGCTCATTTGTACCCCAGTATCTCTATTTGCACATCATCTCTTGCACATCTATCATTCCAGTGTTAATACTAATTGTAATTATTTTGCACTATAGCCTATTTTATTGCCTTACCTCCATAACTTGCTAAATTTGCACACACTGTATATATATGTATTTCTGTTGTATTTTTTATTTATTTTTTTGACTTTGTTTTGTTTTACCCCATATGTAACTCTGTGTTGTTGTTTTTATCGCACTGCTTTGCTTTATCTTGGCCAGGTCGCAGTTGTAAATGAGAACTTGTTCTCAACTGGTTTACCTGGTTAAATAAAGGTGAAATAAAATAAAAATAAAAATAAAATTAGAGCAATAAAAATAAATGTTTTGTCATACCCGTGGTATACGGTCTGATATACCATGGCTTTCAGCCAAATCAGCATTCAGGGCTCGAACCACCCAGTTTATAATTTATGGCACACGAGACGCCTGTGATTCACACCTGTCTGAGTGGAGGCACACCAGTATCACCTGTAGTACATTTACCCTTAAATTACCATCATTTATCATCTACAATGTTTGTTTGGTTAAGGTCATTTCTGTTAATGCATTCAATAAATAATGATTACAGTCTGACCGTTGTCATTGTAGGAGTGGACAAGTTGTTTGCGGAGCGCACAACCTAAGGCTACACTTTTGAGAAAAAAAGTTTTGGTCTATTTCATCCATTTACGAGTTGTCAATTTAGTCCTCTTTTGTTCGGAGCGCTCCTGTCAATCTTGAGTAAGGACACGCACCTGATTACGCATAGAAGTAGGCCTATAGGCTACCTGGCCTGCGCGCAGATGTAGGCCTATAAAATGTGGCCATTTGAGGATCTGATCGTATTTCTGGATTGTCTTAACTCACCATCACCGTGGAGCTTCTCAAAGTAATTTGTTCTTCGCCTCAAAACAGCAAGTAAACTAAGTATGTTTTTTTTTTTTTACATCCATTGAGAATGACAACAGTTCCTCAATGTAGCCTATTTGACAAATCTTTCCAGCTCTCTCCCTTTCGACAACCACTCAGCATTAGAAAACGGGGGGAAAACGTCATAAAATAGGCCGGCCTTATTGCTTACTATCCGGTGCACAGGCGGCCTACAGCTGTGTGTCTGTCTGGAGCTCACTGGCATTAACAGTTCATGCAATGTTTCACGTTCCTTGAAGACAGGCCATGTGTAGCCAAGGTGATTTATAGGATATTTATTTTTAAAATCAGGATATTTTCTACCTGCGGGCTGCAATGGTTTTTATTTGTTGGAAATTTTTACATATTGGCCATGGCAACAGAAGTTACTTTTAGATCTGTATCATTTTCATTTAGATAGAATTTTGATTAACCACATGACATTGATTTTGAGCTAGGAAGACTATTATAAATGAAATTAAACTGTTCCAAGAAAATGTGCATGTGAAAATCACAACGGGCACGCAGATCAGTAGGAATGGTACGATAACTTGGCACTTCAAATGGAAAAGGTTGCCAACCGTTGGTGTAGCCTATTACCGACAACTTCAGGAGCGTAACGGCAGAATCTGCAAAGGCCAGCAGCAGCGGGGGGGAGGGGGGTCAGGTCAGGGACAGGCATTTTTGCTATATTGATCTCTGGCTCCCTCTTTAGTAATTTGGGTCTTCATTTTTTAAATCGCAGTGCTTAAAGCATCAGACTAGCTCAGTAGCCTACATCTAGTTGATTTTATTCAAAACATAGGGTGTGTCTACATATGGAAAAATACTTTTTAAAAGTTTCAACCAATCGATTGGTCGAAAGAACAGACGACTCTCGGTCGGCCAAGATTTTTTGTTGTTGTCGGGGGACAGCCATACTGGGTGGACAGAGACAGAAAGAAGACAGAGACAGAAACACAGGCATGGCCGCACAGCTGTTGAAAACAGCCCTAGCAGAGAGGATGTGAGGCCACTGAATGCTGCCTTCTCCCGTCTCCCATCATATCCCTCCCTTACAGCACACACCTGTCCAACAGTACCAGGCAGTTTACAGCTTCATGCTTCAGTTTTACAATGGAGGGGGCTTTGTATGTGTGATGATGAAGTGAGACGGCAGGGCATACAAGGATAACAAAATGTAGCAGATGCTAGAAGATGCCTGTAGGTTAAAGGTAGGTAAGCAAGCTCTCTGGACACAGCCTGACTAAATCATCTGCTTGTTTCTGTTGCTGTGAGGCTGTAATGCCATGTGAGCGATGACAGCAATGCAATAACCTTAACGACAGGAAACAAGGTGCACAGATCCCAGAGTCCAGCGACTGATAACATCACTTCACACCTAAGTATTTCCCTGCCTGGCTGTCCTGTAGCAGGGTCAGGAAGCAACAACACAAACAGTGTCTGGCTTTAGGGTCTGACAGTCACCATGGGTACCAGGTTGAGAGTGCCTCAATTCAATAAACATTGGGCAGAAAAACAGAATGTTGTTGAGATTAAGCTGAGAAGAAGTTTAGCGAAATGTATAGCAACATTCAACAGATTGAGAAAATACTAAATCATGTTGAGACAATTCTGACATGGTATGCTCTGGCTACAGGGTGAAAGTGAAGGGGAAGACAAAGGATGGTTTAGATAACTAAGCATGAGATGTCTCCCCATCCCCAACCAAAGTGATCCTCAAGAGAATATTGCCTAATTGCCAAATGGCTGATCATTTATCTGACACCAGACACCCACACTATCCCTGAGGTCTGACATCATCATTACTGCAGGATGACAAATCAAAATGCCTGAATACTGGATTAAACTGGGTGGCAACAACTCAGCAATGGGGTTGAATACATAATCTATTGACTTTCATCTTGTGGATCTTCTTAAAACACATTATTCAAAGTTTGTTATGGTACTTGACCCATAATCACAACCATTATACCACTGAAGCTTGAAATCAACACAAAGACATGTACCGATTCCCTAGAAACAACTTTATAGACGTAGCTAGTTACATTGAAGAAAAAAACATGTATGCACTCACTAACTGTAAGTCGCTCTGGATAAGAGCGTCTGCTAAATGACTAAAATGTAAAAAAATTATATTGAACAATGTGACAAAGTAGCTTACTTCCAAGGTACACAATAACATGGCATGCTTAGCTAGCAAGTATAGTTAACTAGTAAGTATTCCGTTTGATGAAATACACATAGCTAGCTACGTATTTTGTGTCACAGAGCTATATCTATAATTACGTATGTAGCTATGTGATTATGGCTATAGGAGTGGAAAATCAACTCATTCATTTCGCTAATTTAGCTAGCTCGTTAGCTAGTTGGCTAAACCTAGCCAAGTAACTACCGTTACCGCTAGCTAGCTCAACACGCTACAAGTTAATTAAGTTAGCCAGTTGGTTATCAAGTTGAACCAAATTGATGGTACAATCAAAATTCCTCGTGTGGTTTTACAAGGCTGACGTTAACGAGAACACGTCCTATTTTGACCACAAATCTCGTCTTTACTCCCCCCCCCCAATTCTAGCTAGCTAGCTAGCTACCTTCTCCCTCTCCACCATTCCAGAGATAACTTTTTCAATCACTTCTCGCTCTAGCTAGCAAGCTACACCCCACCCCCTCTGGCAAAGTACCCAAGCCTAACTTCACTGATTAAAACTTGGTAATTTTGTAGCCTACCCATGGAAACATGCTTATGTAGTGGATAAGATATCATTTCATCGCATACCTTTGAAGAATTGAGGCAGGCTGGTCGCTTCCTTATTACTTTTGTCTATTTAAAGCAGTCCGACATGAAGCAGTTTTTTTTATTTTGTACTTTTTTCCCCCAATGCCTTTCCCCCGCTCTCCCGACTCCCCTGTCCTAGCGTCAAGAAGACTGGGAGGCGGAGCGTATATCCCTCCGCTAAATGACAGATTTTACTCTTCTTCTTCTTCTTCTTCTTCTTCTTCTTCTTCTTCTTCTTCTTCTTCTTCTTCTTCTTCTTCTTCTTCTTCTTCTTCTTCTTCTTCTTCTTCTTCTTCTTCTTCTTCTTCTTCTTCTTCTTCTTCTTCTTCTTCTTCTTCTTCTTCTTCTTCTTCTTCTTCTTCTTCTTCTTCTTCTTCTTCTTCTTCTTCTATTTTACACTTTGTCATGAATCTTCTTCAAATGAGGGCTATTCCACGTTAACAGAGTGATGCTGATACATTTTAAAGTGAACATTTTGATTATGTCAAACAAAAGCCAATGATTGCAACCATACAACTCTATGCACAATGACTACTTTCAACAATTTCCACAGAAGGTTCTACAAAAACACATTTACATGAAGAACAGTACAGATGCAAAGTTTGGTAACAGAATGACTGTTTGTGCTGTCATTCTGCTACCAAACTTTGCATCTGCACTGCTCTTCAAGTAAATAATAATAATAATTATTATTAATTACATTTGTAAACTGCTTTTCATTATACAGAATAATCTCAAAGCTCATAAAATAAAAAATAAAAACAAAATAGAAAAAATAATAATAAATAATAAAATAAAAATGTGTTTTTGTAAAATTTTCTGTGGAAATAATTAAAAGCAGCCCTTGTGCATAGAGTTGTATGATTTGTTTAACTTTGCAATCATTGGTCTTTGTTTGATATACCTTTTTAAAAACAATCATTAGTCTTTGTTTGACATACCTTTTAAAAAAGAAAAATCTGAGTCTCAGCATCACTCTATTGCCGTGGAATTGCCCATGAGCAGTTTGTGTAAATAAATATATTGTAAAGAAAAATGATCATAATCGTACATCAGCAGATGCTGTGATCCGTGGTCCGATGAAGCGGACGCTACGGTACAGGACTGTTTCGCTAGCACAGACTGGAATATGTTCTGGGATTCATCCAATAACATTGAGGAGTTTACCACATCAGTCATCAATAAGTACATCGATGAGCCATCAAACAGGCAGAGCATCAATACAAGACTAAGATTGAATATGCCGGCTCTGATGTTCCATGGATGTGGCAGGTGTTACAGAATCCCCCTGCCGAGGGCGCTACAGGACGCTATATCACTGTTTGTGTGAGCGTTTGTTTATTTGCTTTCTGGAGCCACGCTGTCTGACTCTCACCCATCCACACCCCTTTTCCCCCCTCACCTGAGAGATTGATATATCCTCCAGCTCATGGCTTCAGTCAACTGGACAATAGCCATGTGTCTCACCCATGTGCACGCTCTAGCCGTGCAGTCTCTCCAGGTCCTGATTGGCTAGCCAGCCTGACCCAGACGCTCCAAGGTAATAAATATTGCCGTACCTGAACAGTGTTATTCCAGTCTGTCAGTGTGGGTGCACATACAGTATGTGGACATACAGTATGTGCATGAGATGCGTGAACACAGAGTATATCACTGCGTAGCTATTACAATGTTATATGCTGAAGTTGTTATTAGTATTGGCTATTATTACCTTTAGTGTAATGCTTGTTATTTATGTTACCCATTTGTATAGCCTCATTGTATGGTATTAGGTAAGATGTTTACATTAACTCTCCATCCTTACCTATTGTGCTATTGCTGTCACGCCCTGGCTCTGGGGACTCTAATATGTTGAGCCAGGGTGTGTAAAGTCTATGTGTTTTGTTCTAGGTTTCACATTCTAGTATTGTTGTTCTATGTTGGCCAGTGTGGTTCTCAATCAGAGGCAACGTGATTCAGCTGTTGCTTGTTGTCTCTGATTGAGAACCATACTTTAGCAGCCTGTTTCCCCACAGAGTTTGTGGGATCTTGTTTCTAGTCTGTTGTGTTAGACCGTGAACTGTCACGTTTTCGTTTTGTTGGTTTTGATCGTGTCTCTAATAAAGAGTATGTTTGCCTGCAACGCTGCGCCTTGGTCCTCATCTCTGTTAGACGATCGTGACAATTGCAGTTCTGTTCCATTTTATTCTCTGTTGTAGGCCATTTGATATGCATACATTCATCCTTCTCTAGTCATTTAATTCTCTCAATTTCTGTACCTTTACAGAACCATACCCATGTACATACCCATGTTGATCTTCACCTGTGTGTGATTAAAGTTCCTGTGTGTGTTAACTTTTGGGCTGCTTTATTCCCCTCTATCCGGGGGCGGTGTCAGTGAGTCTAGAGCCGGGTCGCTCTCTTTCAGCAGGGCTTGTAAACTACCACGAAATTACAAAGGGACACTCAGCCGCGAGCTGCTCAGCGACGCTAGCCTACCAGACAAGCGAAATGCCTTCTACGCTTGCTTCGATGCAGGCAACACTGAACCATTCATGAGAGCACCAGCTGTTCCGGACGAATGTGTGATCTTGCTCTCTGTAGCCGATGTGAGTAAGACCTTTAAACAGGTTAACATTCGGAAGGCCGCGGGGCCAGATGGAATACCAGGACGCGTACTCAGAGCATGCGCTGACCAGCTGGCAAGTGTCTTCACAAACATTTTCAACCTATCCCTGACCCGGTCTGTAATACCAACTTGTTTCAAACAGACCACCATAGTCCCCGTGCCCAAGAACACCAACGTAACCTGCCTAAATGTAGCACTTACATCTATAGCCATGAAATGCATTGAAAGGCTGGTCATGGCTCACATCAACACCATCATCCCAGACACCCTGGACACATTCCAATTCGCATACCGCCCCAACAGATCCACAGATGGCGCAATCTCTATTGCACTCCACACTGCCCTCACCCACCTGGACAAAGGAACACCATTCAACACCATAGTCCCCTCCAAGCTCATCACCAAGCTAGGGACCCTGGGACTGAACACCTCCCTCTGCAACTTGATCCTGGACTTCCTGACGGGCCGCCCCCAGGCGGTGAGGGTAGGCAACAACACATACGCCACACTGACCATCAACACGGGGGCCCCTCAGGGGTGCATGCTTAGTCCCCTCCTGTACTCCCTGTTCACCCACAAGTGTGTGGCCACGCACGACTCTAACACCATCATCAAGTTTGCTGACGACACAACGGTGGTAGGACTGATCACCAACGATGTTGAGGCAGACTATTGAGTACCACAGTATGAGTCATAATACCCATAAAACCTAGCTGTAAAACCCGGAAATGGTTCCCCCATTCATTTTTGCGTAGGGGATTTTAGAACTACTTCATATATGGTCTGTGTTTCGTGTAGGCTTACCCTGGCGTGACGTCATATGGCCTCTGCAGAAGTCAGTGCATTCATACTTCTAGCGCTTCGCCGAGCAGCGCAGAGCTGTTGTCAAGGAAGTTGTAAAGGAAGTGAATTTGTGTTTATACAGGACCTCCCGCCCGCCTCACCTACCGTCAACCAATCATGTCGATGCGGAGCTATACAGAGCTCTCCACATTGTTAAAAAAATTGAGAGGCGCACAGCGATATGGTACGGAGTTCAATTTGGCCTTTGCGTGCTTCCGGTGGCTTCACAATTTTGTCACACCATCTGACCACATTTTCGGATAAGCATAAATTGTCTCTTAGGTCTCACCTTCGATCAGAAGCAAGGATGGTTCTGTGCTATGTACCGGATTGTAACCACTACTCCGATAAGCACACGTGCCTTTTATTTGTTTTCTGACCTCTGTAAGCGAGATGCGTCGCTGGAGCCGTGTGATAGGGTAAGCCCTGTTTGCTAGCTGCTAACGAGCAATTTTGATTAGGTCAAAGATCTGTGGTTAGCTAGGTGCTTATGAAAATGAGCTAGATACCCACCGACTGTAGTTAAGTGTATAACGCACGATACCTTCCTTACAAGTAAAAAGAAAACCAGCATAGGCTAGCATTATGATTATTGTGACCTTTTTATTGACAAGTTTTAGTAAGCTAGCCAACTACCTTTTCACGTGGTGACATGCTAGCTAGCGTTAGCCCACCATGGAAGGGATCTTTAGCTAGCTAGTTAACGTTAACTATAAATAGGTCATTTAGCAGACGCTCTTATCCAGAGCGACTTACAGGAGCAATTAGGGTTAAGTGCCTTGCTCAAGGGCACATCGACAGATTTTTCACCTAGTCGGCTCGGGGATTAGAACCAGCGACCTTTCGGTTACTGGCACAACGCTCTTACCCACTAAGCTACCTGCCGCCCTTAACTCCACTAAACTCCACTAACCACTAAGCTACCTGCCGCCCTTAACTCACAGTTTGTGTAGTCAGACTTGCTAGCTAACGTCAGGCCGGCGCCATGGCAAGGATAGTTGGTTAGCTAGCATGTCACCACTTCGAAAAGTCTAACTACACAAACGGTGAGCTAATGTTAACTAGCTAGCTAGTTAAGCACCTTGGTTGGCTAGTTAGCTACATTAGCTAAAGTTGGCTAGCTAGCTCACAAAGGACTTTTCCCATACAAAACACGAATGGTTTTGTTCCACAAGTTAATCTGTTGTACATGACTAGTCAAATGACCTGTGAAGTCAGTTATACATGTCAGCTGGGATGGGAATTGAGCTAGTCCGAGTATAGTACTTTTCAGACTGGGCTAGTAGAAAATGTGCCAAACTAGCCTGACACAGCAATGACATTTTGCCTTTACAAACATCGCATGCCACAGATTTAGGACCTGAATGTAGAAATCGTGGTCTGCTGGCCAGTGGCCAAATTCCTTATCTTCAGTGGTGATTTTAGCATGTAAATCTTGGTAGGGCAAACTCAATATTTTTTGTTGTTGATGCATGCCAGCAAAGCCACTACACAACACCAAACAATACATTAATTGCACTATAACGGTGACAAACGGTGCCCACAAACTGTTAGGTCCTACATAAAGCCGTCCCAACAGCAGAGTCCCAACACCTTACCACTGCTACTCCTGGCTATCAGCGGAGACTTGAAACTATGGCATAAGTGAACGATGTGCGGCTAAGAGGCAATCCGTAATTTCGATTAAGACATTAATGAGTGAGCTAAGATGGACGTAGTCAATATAACTATTTGTTTAGCACTTTTGAAATGTACAACGACAGAATTCTTACAGTATTCTCCCTGTACACCAAGTCAGAACCGTAGGATAAATAAAGGGGGCATATAAGCAGACAATGAAAGCTCTTACAATATTCGATGATGACATTTCTCTAAAACAGGCTATAGGCTACATGTGCACCACCAAGTCTGAACAGTAGGCTAAGTTATGAGGGGGAAAGGGACCGAATGATTAGGATAAGGCACATGGGCTACTAACAGCTTACTACACAACATACACTTAGTATTACTTTCTTAGCTACAGTATACATATCTCCCTGTCATATTACATAATGTATGCAGCAGCATACAAGACACTCACCGTTGTGCTGTGCTCACTTGAACAGGAAGGTGGCACGGCGGTCCTTCTTGTGGGCAAATGTCACGTACGCTTACAGACGGGACGGACCAAGGCGCAGCGTGATATGCGTACATGTTTATTTTTCCAAATAAACACAATGACAAAACAACAAACGAAATGTGAAGTCCAAGGTACACAAAACAAACATACCTAACACGGAACAAGATCCCACAACCCACTAGTGCCAATAGGCTGCCTAAGTATGGTCCCCAATCAGAGACAACGAGCGACAGCTGCCTCTGATTGGGAACCACACCGGCCAACATAGATCTAGACATACTAGAAAACCAACATAGAAATACACACCATAGAATATACACACCCTCACTCAACATATACGAGTCCCCTGAGTCAGGGCGTGACAGTACCCCCCCCCAAAGGTGCGGACTCCGACCGCGCAACATAAACATAACAGGGTAGGGGCCGGGTGGGCATTCCGCCTCGGAGGCGGATCCGGCTCCGGGCGTGACGACCTCTTACTCTCCGCCGCCCTGTTGCGTCCCTGGTCTGGTCTGGACCTCGGCGCGCTGCTTCCCCTCTCCTTCCTCCCACAAAGTACCAAGCCCTGTCTGGACCCTGGTGTGGGAGACCCCGAACCTGGAGAGGGGCTGACGTCTGGGTCTGGACTGGAACCGCTGACTGGAGCAAGACCCGACGACGGTGGAGCGAACTGCTCTGGCTCCGGAGTGGAGCCGCTGACCGGAGCTGGATCAGGCACCGGTGGAGCGGACTGCTCTGGCTCCGGAGTGGAGCCGCTGACCGGAGC
This sequence comes from Coregonus clupeaformis, assembly GCF_020615455.1. Lineage (NCBI taxonomy): Eukaryota > Metazoa > Chordata > Actinopteri > Salmoniformes > Salmonidae > Coregonus > Coregonus clupeaformis. The sequence continues at coordinate 757,099 of NC_059194.1, forward strand.
TGGACTGGACCCCGGTGGAGCGGATTGCTCTGGCTCCGGAGTGGAGCCGCTGACCGGAGCTGGATCAGGCACCGGTGGAGCGGACTGCTCTGGCTCCGGAGTGGAGCCGCCGACCGGAGCAGGACTGGACCCCGGTGGAGCGGATTGCTCTGACTCCGGAGTGGAGCCGCTGACCGGAGCTGGAACAGGCACCGGTGGAGCGGACTGCTCTGGCTCCGGAGTGGAGCCGCTGACCGGAGCCGGACTGGACCCCGGTGGAACGGATTGCTCTGGCTCTGGAGTGGAGCAGCTGACCGGAGCTGAACTGAGCACCGGTGTAGCGGACTGCTCTGGCTCCGGAGTGGAGCAGCTGACCGGTGCCAGTGCCTCACCGGTGGAACAGGCACGGGCCGTGCCGGACTGGACACACGCACCACTGGCTTGGTGCGAGGGACAGGAACAGGCCGGACCGGGCTGGCGACGTGCACCACTGGCTTGGTGCGAGGGACAGGAACAGGCCGGACCGGGCTGGCTACGCGCACCACTGGCTTGGTGCGAGGGACCGGAACAGGCCGGACCGGGCTGGCGACACGCACCACTGGCTTGGTGCGAGGGGCAGGAACAGGCCGGGTCGGGCTGGCGACGCGCACCACTGGCTTGGTGCGAGGGGCAGGAACAGGCCGGACCGGGCTGGCGACGCGCACCACTGGTTTGGTGCGAGGGGCAGGAACAGGCCGGACCGGGCTGGCGACGCGCACCACTGGCTTTGTACGAGGGGCAGGAACAGGCCGCCCACCTGGGACATGGCTATTCGCTCCTCCTGGGCACGCTGCTTGGTCCTCGTTAGGTGGGATCTTCTGTCACGTACGCTTACAGACGGGACGGACCAAGGCGCAGCGTGATATGCGTACATGTTTATTTTTCCGAATAAACACAGTGACAAAACAACAAATGAAACGTGAAGTCCAAGGTACACAAAACAAACATACCTAACACGGAACAAGATCCCACAACCCACTAGTGCCAATAGGCTGCCTAAGTATGGTCCCCAATCAGAGACAACGAGCGACAGCTGCCTCTGATTGGGAACCACACCGGCCAACATAGATCTAGACATACTAGAAAATCAACATAGAAATACACACCATAGAACATACACACCCTGACTCAACATATACGAGTCCCCAGTGGCGGCTCCTGAAAAAATTCTCAGGGGGGGCAATTTTTCTGATGATTTAGGTGACCTACACATTTAAAAAAAGATATGTCCAGCAACAACATGAAGACAGGGGCAGCATATAAGTCAATGCCAGAAGCATTTATTGACTGATCTCAAAAGTGTTGGCTTACAAAAGCAAAATAAGTTATCACAGTAAAAATAATCAAGGGTGTTCTTTCACATTCCTCAACACTGCATAAACAATATGCATTTCCATAAACAAATGAAATATCAGCTGAAAATACAGCATCTTGGTATTTGTTCAGATTGCAGGATCAACAAGAGCTTTTACCACATTTTTTGCCTCATGGTTGAATTGGAAATATGTGCACCTGAGCATAATTCACAACAAGCAAGCAGGAGCTTTTGATAGAGGCTACTGAAAACATTGATGCAAGTTATTGGTAATAAGAAATTTTTATAGACTTCCATATTCTGCCCTCTTGTATAGATTTGTGAAAATGAACAGTGATAGACATTTTGCCTGAAAACAGAATTTGAAAATAATTTATAGAAAAGGTAAACACAGCTATCTGTATGGCTTTGTAAAAATGAACAACCATATTCTGGCCAATTGTATAGATTTGTAAATATGAACAACCATATTCTGGCCAATTGTATAGATTTGTAAAAATGAACATGAACAGATTATTATTTTTTTTTTACTTTTTTTAAAATGAAAAATAACTATTTTAAACAACATCAACTGTGAACTGATTTGGGCGTGTGTGTGTTAAAGAGACAGACAGGGAGGGACAAAGAGAGAGAGAGGCTACATTACTTGTACTGAAACTGTTCTCTTCTCTCTTTCAATGCAGCAAAGCGGTCAATGACTTTCTCATTGAAATCAGGCATGCTGAGGACTAGTTCCCTCTCCATGGAAAGCATGGCCAGTGCATTCAGACGTTCCTGGCCCATTGAATTTCGCAGGAATGTCTTAACTCGTGTCAAAGTTGAGAAACATCTCTCAGCTTCAGCTGTTGTCATGGGAGTAGTTATGAGGATGTTCAACAGAGTCACAGTCTCAGAGAACGTCTCCTGGAGGTTGTAGCTCATGAGAACCTGGTACAGTGCCAGTGCACCACAGTTTGACTTTCACGTCGTCGGCAAAAGACCGTTCAGTCTCTCCAAAAGCACACTGGCGATTGAGACTGAGGTTGATTCCGAGATGGGAAGGAACTCAAAAAGCGCTCCTGCACTATGTGGTTGCTATCTATGTACCTCAGCACAAGCACCAGCTGTGTCTGTGTAGAAACGTCCGTGGTCTCGTCAGCTTGGATAGCTACGAAGTTCGCCGACTTCACCTCCTCCACAATATGTTCCCTCATGACCGCTAGCATACACTCCAGAAGCTCGTTTTGAATGGTCTTTGATGTGAACTTCTTTCAAAGAGACAATCGAGTTGCACTGAACGCTAGCCATGTTGATAGTAGTACGTGAATTGATTGACGCTGCTACCCGCTCTTTTCTTAGTTACGTTCATGGTTATGTTACGTATGACGAAAGCGCGTAAGTGCAAGCCCTCAGAAACCCATAGAGATTGTATTGAAAGCTCTGATATTTGAAAAAAATAGATTTTACATGACAGGCTATGAGAGACCCCTGGGCGATTTTCAACCTGACTGAAATCGCCCCAAAAGGGGCGGGGCCATTTGAAGCACGACTTTAGCCTGATTGGACATTTAGTGGCAGATCAGACGTCTAGATTAGAACACTGATAACTACTGTTGCCGTGATATAATTTATTAGAAAAAAAATCCCTTCCTTTTCCCGTTTGGCAGTGCGTCGCCCATATCGCCCTAATGAACACACCGCCCCTGCGAGTCACCTGAGTCAGGGCGTGACAGCAAATTTTGTCATGAAACTTTGTCATTAAAGTCTGGGATTCTCTGGATTTATGGTGCTTTCAAGACAACTGGAAACTCTGAAAAAAACAAGTTTGAATCATGACATCAGTGATCTTCAGGTCGGAGCTCTAGAAAGAGGCCCCAGTTCCCGACTTGGAATTCCGAGTTGGATGACCTTTCAAAACGTATTTTCCCAGTCGGAGCTCGTTTTTTTCAGAGTTCCCAGTTGTTTTGAACATGCAGAAGTCATGCTGGATTGACAGCATGGCCAATGTATTCAACCTTTTCTGGCCCATGGTGTTGCGTGTGAATGTTTATCCTTTAGAGCTTGGAAAAGAGACCCTTAAACCCAGACTGGGACCACACACCCTCTCCACCGAATAGCAGGGGAAGCAAAATAGTGATGACTTTGCAACGCTTGCAGTTAGACACTGATTCCTTCCAAACCACTCATTGTTGAATTTGCAATTTCCCACTTGTTTTGTAATGTTTATGTCCAATGGCCGATGAGCACCGATACGTTTTATCTATAATTTCTCTTCATATGACAAGGATTGAAAAGGATTTGCCAGTAGATTGTCGACGTGATTTATGATGATGACTGCTTGTCTAGCTTGCTAGCTAAGGTTTTGAAAGTATGATGTTGACTTGATCAGTCCAATCAAAGCTACGGTAGATTTATCAGTGGCCAATGACCTTGAGCCTTCTTGGATGGGCACTTCTAATGTAAATCTATGGCAGCACCCAAGGGGGGTTGAACTTTCTAGCTCTCCATGTAGATTTTGCGGTGACTTAGTGTCCCCATGAGTGACAGAACACTGAGCCAATCACGGCACAACTAGAGAAGATTACCAACCCGTACTCACTGTATTTTCCGCTGGCTGCCCCTCCACCACAGAAAGCACTGAGCTAGGCTGAAACACCTGCATTTTGGAGCTGCCTTACTCAAGAAAGCAAAAAATAGACTACTTTATTAACTCAGTAATAAAAAAATAAAAACATTGTTCACAAACTGATATGTGACACGTATTAATGCCAAAATAACTTTCAAAACAGGCAACTTTTTTTTATGCCAAAATAACATTCAAAACAGGCCCCACGAATGACGGGTCGCCACTTGCTTATGTTACATCCCTGCATATCAGTCCCTTTCAGACAATCCCCTTATCAATTTTGACTTGATGTCCTCTTTTCCTCATGTTCTAGACATGAGGCGTGACATGTGGAACATCAGGCTCACCCCACTAGAAGCAGTGGAACATGTGGAACATCAGGCTCACCCCACTAGAAGCAGTGGAACATGTGGAACATCAGGCTCACCCCACTAGAAGCAGTGGAACATGTGGAACATCAGGCTCACCCCACTAGAAGCAGTGGAACATGTGGAACATCAGGCTCACCCCACTAGAAGCAGTGGAACATGTGGAACATCAGGCTCACCCCACTAGAAGCAGTGGAACATGTGGAACATCAGGCTCACCCCACTAGAAGCAGTGGAACATGTGGAACATCAGGCTCACCCCACTAGAAGCAGTGGAACATGTGGAACATCAGGCTCACCCCACTAGAAGCAGTGGAACATGTGGAACATCAGGCTCACCCCACTAGAAGCAGTGGAACATGTGGAACATCAGGCTCACCCCACTAGAAGCAGTGGAACATGTGGAACATCAGGCTCACCCCACTAGAAGCAGTGGAACATGTGGAACATCAGGCTCACCCCACTAGAAGCAGTGGAACATGTGGAACATCAGGCTCACCCCACTAGAAGCAGTGGAACATGTGGAACATCAGGCTCACCCCACTAGAAGCAGTGGAACATGTGGAACATCAGGCTCACCCCACTAGAAGCAGTGGAACATGTGGAACATCAGGCTCACCCCACTAGAAGCAGTGGAACATGTGGAACATCAGGCTCACCCCACTAGAAGCAGTGGAACATGTGGAACATCAGGCTCACCCCCACTAGAAGCAGTGGAACATGTGGAACATCAGGCTCACCCCACTAGAAGCAGTGGAACATGTGGAACATCAGGCTCACCCCACTAGAAGCAGTGGAACATGTGGAACATCAGGCTCACCCCACTAGAAGCAGTGGAACATGTGGAACATCAGGCTCACCCCACTAGAAGCAGTGGAACATGTGGAACATCAGGCTCACCCCACTAGAAGCAGTGGAACATGTGGAACATCAGGCTCACCCCACTAGAAGCAGTGGAACATGTGGAACATCAGGCTCACCCCACTAGAAGCAGTGCATGATCAACTCCACCCTCAGTAAGGGGATCTGCTGGAAGGGATGTCTCTCCCATCCTGCATTTACCAGAAAAGGAAGCTCCACACAACAAAGGAGGTAAGAAATAATTTAAACGTATGTAATATAACCTATTCTGTATGTGGAATATTGGCTTCCTTGAAAACAGGTACTGAGAGGAGAACCGATGAGAACGCTGATCCAGTATCCCCCCCCCAAAAAAAAACTGATTGGAATAGAAAATATTTACAGATGGTCACTGTTGCAGTGCCAACTTTGACAAAATCCTCTAGTCCAACAATATGAGTCTGCCAGAGGTCAGAGGTCGTCACGCTAAATGGGGACGGTGATGCAGGCTTTGGTGGTCCACACAACGAAGAAGAAAGAGTCCCTTCCAGTGATGTGGAGCTGCCCTTGGACCTGGTCTTCACGGAGGCTGTAAGACCCTCCCTCCTCCTGGATAGAGAAATCCTTCAACTTTAACTGCCTCTTCAATGGTTCAATGGTAACGTCCCTTGCACCCAAAGCCCTGACTCCTACACATCCATCCCTGTAGCCATTTAGAATGCCTTGATGTCCTCCTCTTCATTATCTGGGCCCCACTCACTTTACAGACAACAACCCATCCAACGACTGTGAACACCTTGAAATGCATTCGTTGTAAGAAATGTGCTATATAAATAAAGTTTGATTTGATTGATGACTTTATAGCTGTAGAATATTTAATAAACTGTTTTCTGCAAGAATTTGTATTCTTGCTGAGGTCTTCTCTGTTGCTAATTAGCATTTTGATTTTATTTGAGTAAATTCAGGCAAATATATTGAGAACTCACCATGTCCGAGAGAGAATTAGATGGTTATAAAAATGTCACGCCAGGGTAAGCCCACACCAAACACAGACCTTATATGAAGTAGTTCTAAAATCCCAGATGCAAAAATTAATGGGGAAAAAAACTATTTGAACCATTACCGGGTTTTACCGCTAGGTTTTATGGGTATTATGACGTGTCCACTGTGCCGGACTATAGGGAGGAGGTCAGAGACCTGGCAGTGTGGTGCCAGGACAACAACCTCTCCCTCAACGTCAGCAAGACAAAGGAGCTGATCGTGGACTACAGGTTAACGGAGGGGAGAGCACACCCCCAATCCACATCGATGGGGCTGTAGTGGAGCGGGTCGAAAGCTTCAAGTTCCTCGGTGTCCACATCACTAAGGAATTAACATGGTCCACACACACCCACACAGTTGTGAAGAGGGCACGACAGCGCCTCTTCCCCCTCAGGAGGCTGAAAAGGTTTTGGCATGGGCCCTAAGATCCTCAAAGTTCTATAGCTGCACCATTGAGAGCATCTTGACTGGTTGCATCACCGCTTGGTACGACACCTGCAAGGCACCCGACCGCACGGCGCTACAGAGGGTGGTGAGTACAGCCCAGTACATCACTGGGGCTGAGCTCCCTGCCATCCAGGACCTCTATACCAGGCGGTGTCAGAGGAAAGCTCCCGCCATCCAGGAACTCTATACCAGGCATTGTCAGAGGAAAGCTCCCTGCCATCCAGGACCTCTATACCAGGCGGTGTCAGAGGAATGGCCAAAAAATTGTCAGACTCCAGCCACCCAAACCATAGACCGTTCTCTCTGCCACCGCACGGCAAGCGGTACCAGTGCACCAAGTCTGGAACCAACATGGCCCTGAACAGCTTCTACCCCCAAGCCATAACACTGATAAACAAGACTGCTAAATAGCTAATCAAATGGCTATCCTTTTCTGCACTAACTCTCTTGCACTGACTATGCACACACACTGGACTCTACCCACACACTCAAACATACTCACACTGACACCCCAACACACACATACACACCAGTGGAGGCTGCTGAGGGGAGGACGGCTCATTGTAATGGCTGAATGGAATAGCATCAAACACATGGAAACCATTTTGGATGTATTTTATACCATTCCACTGATTCGGCTCTAACATTAGCACGAGCCCGTCCTTCCCAATTCAGGTCCCACCGACCTCCTGTGATACACACAGACATGCATACTGACGCCACACACACACACACACACACACACACACTCACACTTTCATACTCACCATATAAACTGCTGCTACTGTCTATTAACTATCCTGTTGCCTAGTCACTTTACCCCTACCTACATGTACATAAGGTAGCTACTTCAACTACCTCTTACCCCGGCACATCGACTCTGTACTGCTACTTCCTGTATATAGCCATGTTATTACCTCTTACCCCGGCACATCGACTCGGTACTGGTACTTCCTGTATATAGCCATGTTATTACCTCTTACCCCGGCACATCGACTCTGTACTGCTACTTCCTGTATATAGCCATGTTATTACCTCTTACCCCTACACATCGACTCGGTACTGGTACTTCCTGTATATAGCCATGTTATTACCTCTTACCCCGGCACATCGACTCTGTACTGCTACTTCCTGTATATAGCCATGTTATTACCTCTTACCCCGGCACATCGACTCGGTACTGCTACTTCCTGTATATAGCCATGTTATTACCTCTTACCCCTACACATCGACTCTGTACTGGTACTTCCTGTATATAGCCATGTTATTACCTCTTACCCCGGCACATCGACTCGGTACTGGTACTTCCTGTATATAGCCATGTTATTACCTCTTACCCGGCACATCGACTCGGTACTGGACTTCCTGTATATAGCCATGTTATTACCTCTTACCCGGCACATCGACTCTGTACTGCTACTTCCTGTATAGTAGCCATGTTATTACCTCTTACCCCGGCACATCGACTCGGTACTGCTACTTCCTGTATATAGCCATGTTATTACCTCTTACCCCGGCACATCGACTCTGTACTGCTACTTCCTGTATATAGCCATGTTATTACCTCTTACCCCGGCACATCGACTCGGTACTGCTACTTCCTGTATATAGCCATGTTATTACCTCTTACCCCGGCACATCGACTCTGTACTGCTACTTCCTGTATATAGCCATGTTATTACCTCTTATCCCTACACATCGACTCGGTACTGGTACTTCCTGTATATAGCCATGTTATTACCTCTTACCCCTACACATCGACTCTGTACTGCTACTTCCTGTATATAGCCATGTTATTACCTCTTACCCCGGCACATCGACTCGGTACTGGTACTTCCTGTATATAGCCATGTTATTACCTCTTACCCCGGCACATCGACTCGGTACTGGTACTTCCTGTATATAGCCATGTTATTACCTCTTACCCCGGCACATCGACTCGGTACTGGTACTTCCTGTATATAGCCATGTTATTTTTTACTCCTTATTGTTATTCACTGTAGTCCTCGTGTCACTATTTAAAATGTTTATTCTATTTTTTATCTTTATCTTTAACTCTGCGTTGTTGGAGAAGGACCCGTCAGTAAGCATCTCACTGTTAGTCTACACCTGTTGTTTTACGAAGCATGTGACAAATACGATTTGATTTGATAAAAATTAGGATAGATAGATTTTGATTCAAGAATAGGGCTAGCTAGAAGAACGTGTGAATGAATCTCTTTTCATGGATGAAATAAATTCTAATCATATTTCATTCATATTTTGACCATATGTTTTATGCATACACGCAATAGGAGCCATTCACTGCAACAGTCTATATTTTAGTTAGGCTACATTGTACCAATGTTTGGAGCTTTGAATGCTAGGGTTGTGCTTCGGCTCTGGTACGTCACACAAGTTGTCTCCAGTCTGTCTGGGGTTCACTTCACCAGAGAGAGGCAACCAATAGAAAGTGTGTAGCGCAATTATATTGCAATCCCTACCAAATGAATTACTTACTTGTGTTCCCGCGACACAAACGTTTTCCAGCTTCTATCTTTACTATGGCACTTGTCGTTTCACCTTAGAATACAATTATCAAGTAATTTGTAGCCTAGTGAGAATCACGTGAAGCCGCTTGCACACCCCCACAACAAACCGCAACAAACGCCATTGAACAACACCGACCAAAAAAGCAGAGTTTTGAGGTGTGCGCCGCTCATCTGTGTTTGTTGGGTAGTGTTTTGTCTCATCCAATCGGCGTTTGTTAAGACAGTGGCTACAGCTGCTCCAAAAGATGCAACTGGAAGGATCAGCCACTAGTGGGCAGTCTTCCTTCACACGTAGCAAGTTCTCTTCTTCTGAGGAGACAGTCAGACAGACAGACAGACAGTAAGGCAGACAGACAGACAGGCAGGCAGACAGACAGACAGACAGACAGACAGACAAGGCAGACAGACAGACAGACAGACAGGAAGGAAGGCAGACAGACAGACAGTAAGGCAGACAGACAGACAGACAGACAGGAAGCAAGGCAGACAGACAGACAGACAGTAAGGCAGACAGACAGACAGTAAGGCAGACAGACAGGAAGGCAGACAGACAGACAGACTGACTGACTGACTGACTGACTGACTGACTGACTGAAATTCCCAACAATATATTAGACATTGGAATATTGAAGATCATTTATAAAAACGAAGTATGAAGATTAATAGATTAATTGATGTTTTAATCAAATAATGGACAGTTAATGATACAGCTGTAACTTATGGGAGAACCATGTATCTACAGTATCCTCAGAATGAAAAGCCTAGCAGTATGGTAATGCAGTTGGGGAGACGGAGGAACCCAACTCCTGCAACAGGTCTAGAAGTCAACAGGCGAGAACAGAACTGCGAGGGAAGGCGCTCCTGGATCAGAATATAAGTACACAGCAATGTCAATAACAGATGGAAGGGACATGGGGGATACTGTATTTCAGAATGAAAACTTGTCAGTGTGTTTAACAGTGATGATGTGTGTGTGTGTGTGTGTTATCAGTGATGATGTGTGTGTGTGTGTGTGTGTGTGTGTGTGTCCTCAGAGCAAGAACTCGTGAGTTGGAAGAACTGAGAGACCTATGGCGTGGGTGTTGTCCTTGGCCACCTGCTGACAAGGCTGACAAGATAGGACTCTTTTGTCCATTGTTATAGGATAGGAACAGCATTGATTGAAAACAAACGCCCAACACAAAATGGGTCATGCACAAGATTTTAGTCAGACCAAGCTATAACATTATATATTTACTACGACAGTACATTCAACCAAAAGCTAATATAACAAAGGCATCAGAGATTATTTATAATCTGTCACAGAAACTGGAATCCATCTCCCCAGATCAGTCAATAAATGCTTCTGGTATTGACTTATATGCTGCCCCTGTCTTCATGTTGTTGCTGGACATATCTTTTTTAAAATGTGTGTAGGTCACCTAAATCATCAGAAAAATTGCCCCTCCTGAGAATTTTTTCAGGAGCCGCCACTGGGTGGCTGTCTGTTTTGTGGTTTTCACTCCTCCTTTATCACTCCTTCATGTTCACTCTTTTTTTTTTTATGGTTTAAAATAGGCCTACAGTTTTCTCTAAGTCCTCATTTACTTAACCTATAAGTCCCAAACTCTATGTCACCCATACACAGATACTCTCCCTTTGATGGAAGGAAATTAATTGGTTTGTAGATCTTTATTGACAGCTCTTTCACGTTAACGCAAGAGATACAATACCCATTTTATCTGTTTCCCAAATTACCGGCCGCATCTTGGGTGTTCCCCTCTTGACATAAGTGGGCCATTGTAGGCCAAGCCTGGCCAAGCCTGGCCATGTTAACAGGGTGTATCAGGGGGGCAGCAGATGGACCACAGGTCAACCATGGTACAGGGTCTGGAGGCCTTCCGTTCTGGGGAGGATCAATAAAACTGTCTCTATCAATACAGAGAGAAGGACAGAATCTTCTCTGAGGAGCAAAAGTTTAGCCTGGTCCCGGATCTGTTTGTGCTGTCTTGCCAACTTTTATGATCATCAATATGGTCATCAATGACCTTAGGAGTTGGAAATACAGCATAAACTGATCTGGGACGAGGCTATAAAAAGTTTCGGTATAACTGGTTATTGTTAGGTCAAGACAACCTCTTCACTGATGTCGTGAAACATCCTGCTCTGTCAGAGATGAGTGATCATTGTTGGAATTTCAACTTGAATATAGAAAGAACAAAGCTCTTAGGCTAGGTTTAGTAGGTTACCAAGGGTAACAGCGGTCTTCAGGGATGAAAATGTAATGGCTAGGTGTGAGGAAGACGTGTTAAAGCCACAGGAACAGGACCGGTAGAGGAATACATGAGGTAAAAGCAGTACTAAATCCATGGTGTTTTTAATAGTTCCACACGTGTTCCATGTTACAGGGCAATAACCGGCGCTAGGCCGACTTCCTCATAGTCCAGGAGGGCGCAGTTAAGGTATAGAATAAATGAAACGGAGGATTGAACTTAAACAATGGGTACGTTGACATAGAAACCCTCTAAACTTGCATGACTATTGCATTTCAAATAGTGCGCCAATCTACCATGTCTTATATAATATAATATAATATAGTAATAATATAATATGTCTTGCTGCACCATATACTATAGGCTACTAGTAGCATGTAATAAACTACATGGCATCGAGCAACAATATTAAGTCACTGCATGTCTGGTTACTGATGTAATAGTAAGGATGTAACTACATTATTATTCTTCCTGACCTTGTTTGCTCCATCTGTTACCTTGAGCAACAAGTCTCTTATAAAATCAGAACTCTGACATTAGAGAGAGTTCTAGAATCCGGTGGGAATTCCAGAGCTCTAATGAGTGCCTTGACCTTTGCCTGCTCCATAATCTGTCTCACAATATTTAGACTTGTTAAATTGTTTCTTGGCATCCAGACCAGTCAGTGGCCTTCCGTTCCTGATGAGGGCTCCTAGCCAGTGCTCGCTCTGCCCCCTGTAGCTCCAACAGCTTGGTAGTGTCTGGTCCAGAGTGTAAAACACTTTTGGAATGTTTCATTCATTGTTTTCCGGATAATTTGCCGGGAGACCTGCCAACTGGGAGCTGGCTATGGCACGCATATATCTGTCTCTGTCTCTGTCTCTGTCTCTGTCTCTGTCTCTGTCTCTCTCTCTCTCTCTCTCTCTCTCTCTCTCTCTCTCTCTCTCTCAACTCTCTATCTCTCTCTCTCCATCTCTCTCTCTCTCTCTCTCTCCCTCACTCTCTCTCGCTCCATCTCTCTCTCTCTCTCTCGCTCCATCTCTCTATCTCTCTTTCTCCATATTTCCCTCTCTCTCTCTCTCTCTCCCCCCTCTCTCTCTCTCTCTCTCTCTCCTGTCATCGACCTCTCTCCTGTCATCCCCTCTCTTTCTCTCTCTCTCTTTCCCTCGCTCTCTCTCTCCATCTCTCTATTGCTCTCTCTCTCTCTCTCTCTCCCTCTCTCTCTCTCTCTCTCTCTCTCCCTCTCTCCCTCTCTCCCTCTTTCTCCCTCTCTGTCTCCCCCTCCCTCTCTCTCTCTCTCCCTCTCTGTCTCCCCCTCCCTCTCTCTCTCTCTCTCTCCCTCTCTGTCTCCCCCCTCTCTGTCTCCCCCTCCCTCTCTCTCTCTCTCCCTCTCCCTCTCTGTCTCCCCCTCTCTCTCTCTCTCTCTCTCTCTCTGTCTCCCCCTCTCTCTCCCTCTCTCTCTCCTTTACAACGCTCCTGTACACGACCCTTCCCAGGCACTCAACCAAGAAACTGGAACTCAGGGTAAGGGTTCCTATGTTCTAAATTCTTTACAGAGAACAATTCTTCCCTTTTCCCCTCCAGAGTTAATACAGAAACAAACTTCAAAGAGGTTTTCAAACTTAACATTAAAGTCAATGTTAGTGAGTGGTGAATTGAAGGTATTGGTCTTGGATTCAATTATTATTGATATCACATGGATGAGATGAACTTAGAAAAATGTCCAATTCAGTTTTCAGTTCCTGTACAGTGAGGTGTTGACTTTGTCCTACAGATGGACCTGTGATGGTGGTTTTCAGCAGGAGTTAGTCGAATTCAAACAGAAGGAAGACATTGTTCTCAGACATTGGGTAGGGAACGTCCCAAACTGCACCCTATTTCCTATACAGTACACTACCTTTTGAACAGAGCCCTATGGACCATGGTCAAAGGTAGTAGACTATAAAGGGAATAGGATACCGTTTGGAACGCAGATAAGATGATAACATAATATGCCATTTTAGCAGACGCTTTTATCCAAAGCCACTTACAGTCATGTGTGCATAAATTTTTTTTGTGTATGGGTGTTCCCGGGGATCGAACCCACTACCCTGGCGGAACAAGCGCCGTGCTCTACCTGCTGAGCTACAGAGGACCAGATAATATAATATAATATACACAAGCGCCGTGCCAATATCTTGAAACACTTACGTGTCGTCATGGATAGAACTTTAATAAATCCAAATAAACTCTGTGGCTACAAAATGAACATTTTATTTTTGAAATGTGCAGACATTGCTCTTTGGTTTCCACACAAAATATATTGCTACAGTATGTTACAAATGGAATGCATGTGACTTGAATATGGGTGAATTAAAGTTTTCAACAGGTTTAATGAAAAAATGAAAGAGAATCAGAACTCAAGAGGCCATGACTTTGACATCCATTTGCGTGTGCCTGAATAGCTTTTCCTTTCCAGCCTAAACATGCAAACATGCTACATGTATCACATCAAAACAAAATACAGTATACGTTTCTCAAAAAAATCTGCTCTGCGTTTACATTTAAAACAGAAGTCACGCGTGAACATTCAAAACACTTTCATGAAACTACAGTATATGTAGTCATAGCTAGTTGCTGTGCTTTGGTTGACCATTTTCACATAAAAGAAAACCGACAAGTAATTCTATTAAATTCAAATCTTCGGTCTTTGGTATATGAAAGCAATTATACAACATATTCTACTAAAATATATCCCATCTCTGTCTTCATCTAGTGCTGGGTTATTATTTATGTTGACCATCTTTGACAAAATTAGATCGATAAGACTCCCTTTGAGAGTTCCAGATAAGAATACATTCCATAAACAATCCCTTGATTTGTGTTGATGTACCGTAGGTAATTATGTTTTTCTCCTCTTCATTTGTTTTACTGGACGCGAGTCATCGTCCTGCTGGAGAGACTTTTCCTGACCTTCTGGAAGAGATCATCTGAAACAAGTTCATAACAACATTTAACACCAGTTCAACAACAGTTTGATTTGTGGAATGCACCACGTGAGACTGTGGGAGATGTAGATAAGAGAATATTTACCATTTTTGACTCCGATTCTTGAGTCCATCTGTGAAGAAAGGAATACAACAATATTTAGATATCAATCTACAAATACAAAACAAATCTCTTTAAGATAATGTACATTCACATAGCTGCAGCTTTACAACAACAGTCATCTAACAAGACAGTCAAGAGAGACACGATAAGTGAACTGTCTATAAATGTCTTACTCCCATGGAAGAGATGGGGGCATCAGCCTGTTCCCTGTCAACCTTAGGAGCTGGAGGAGATAGAGAGAGAATGAGACCGTTGGAGGATAATACAGTATGCCATATACAGTAAGGTGAGATGGTTTATTCAGTATTTATAAAGTGATTGCTCTTACGCAGTGGCGTTATGATGGCTCCCACAGCGTGGACAACTCCATTGGTGGCCATCAAGTCGGCTTCAACCACTGGCACCTTGTTGATGTACACTGTCTGGTTCCTCTGAAGGAGAAAAAACATACAGGCCATTTACAAGGTGATACAAAAGTTTTAGAACACCTACTCATTCAAGGGTTTTTCTTTATTTTGACTATTTTCTACATTGTGGAATAATAGTGAAGACATCATAATAACTGTAAGTCGCTCTGGATAAGAGCGTCTGCTAAATGACTAAACATTTTAATGTAAAATGAAATAACACATATGGAACCATGTAGTGACCAAAAAAGTGTTCAAAAAATCAAACTAGATTTTAGATTCTTCAAAGTAGCCACCCTTTGCCTTGATGAAAGCTTTGCAAACTCTTCTCTCAACCAGGTTCACCTGGAATGGTTTTCCAACAGTCTTGAAGGAGTTCCCACATATGCTGAGCACTTGTTGGCTGCTTTTCCTTCACTCTGCGGTCCAACAAATCCCAAACCATCTCAATTGGGTTGAGGTCGGGTGATTGTGGAGGCCAGGTCATCTGATGCAGCACTCAATCACTCTCCTTCTTGGTCAAATAGCTCTTACACAGCCTGGAGGTGTGTTGGGTCATTGTCCTGTTGAAAAACTAATTATAGTCCCACTAAGCGCAAACCAGATGGGATGGCGTATCGCTGCAGAATGCTGTGGTAGCCATGCTGGTTAAATGTGCCTTGAGTTCTAAATAAATCAACGACAGTGTCACAAGCAAAGCACCCCCACACCATCACACCTCCTCCTCCATGCTTCACGGTGGGAACCACACATGCAGAGATTATCCATTCACCTACTCTGTGTCTCACAAAGACACGGCGGTTGGAACCAAAAATCTCAAATTTGGACTCATCAGACCAAAGGACAGATTTCCACCGGTCTAATGTCAATTGCCCGTGTCTCTTGGCCCAAGCAAGTCTCTTCTTCTTATTGGTGTCCTTTAGTAGTGGTTTCTTTGCAGCAATTCGACCATGAAGGCCTGAATCATGCAGTCTCATTTACATTTACATTTACATTTACGTCATTTAGCAGACGCTCTTATCCAGAGCGACTTACATTATATATTTTTTTTCATACCCCCTGTGGGAATCAAACCCACAACCCTGGCGTTGCAAACACCATGCTCTATCAACTGAGCTACATCCCTGCCGGCCATTCCCTCCCCTACCATGGACGACGCTGGGCCAATTGCGCGCCGCCCCATGGGTCTCCCGGTCACGGCCGGCTACGACAGAGCCTGGATACGAACCAGGATCTCTAGTGGCACAGCTAGCACTGCGATGCAGTGCCTTAGACCACTGCGCCACTCAGGAGTGATCTGAACAGTTGATCTGAACAGTTGATGTTGAGATGTGTATGTTACTTGAGCATTTATTTGGTCTGCAATCTGAGGTGCAGTTAACTCTAATGAACATATCCTCTGCAGCAGAGGTAACTCTGGGTCTTCCTTTCCTCTGGCGGTCCTCATGAGAGCCAGTTTCATCATAGCGCTTTATGGTTTTTGCGACTGCACTTGAAATGTTCCTGGATTGACTGACCTTCATGTCTTAAAGTAATGATGGACTGTCGTTTCTCTTTGCTTGTTTGAGCTGTTCTTGTCATAATATTGGCTTGGTCTTTTACCAAATAGGGCTATCTTCTGTATACCCCCCTACCTTGTCACAACACAACTGATTGGCTCAAACGCATTAAGAAGGAAATAAATTCCACATATTAACTTGTAACAAGGCACACCTGTTAATTGAAATACATTCCAGGTGACTACCTCATGAAGCTGTTTGAGAGAATGCCAAGAGTGTGCAAAGGGTGGCTACTTTGAAGAATCTCAAATATAAAATATATTTAGATTTGTTTAACCCTTTTTGGGTTACTACATGATTCCATATGTGTTATTTCATGGTTTTGATGTCTTCACTATTATTCTACAATGTAGAAAATAGTACAAATTAAGAAAAATGAGTAAGTGTGTCCAAACGTTTGACTGGTACTGTATAGCAATACATTGTACACAAATTATTACAAATTATGTAAGCAATAGAAGTACACAATAGAAGTACACAACAAAAAAAGTACACATTTTCTCCACTGAAAACAAAATCATCAATAAAAAGAAAAACATGTACTGGTAGTACATGTTAGTACTGGTAGTACATGTTAGTACTGGTAGTACATGTTATTACATGTTAGTACATGTTAGTACATGTTAGTACTGGTAGTACTGGTAGTACATGTTAGTACTGGTAGTACATGTTAGTACTGTTATTACATGTTAGTACTGGTAGTACTGGTAGTACATGTTAGTACTGGTAGTACATGTTAGTACTGTTATTACATGTTAGTACATGTTAGTACATGTTAGTACTGTTATTACATGTTAGTACATGTTAGTACTGTTATTACATGTTAGTACATGTTAGTACTGTTATTACATGTTAGTACATGTTATTACATGTTAGTACATGTTAGTACTGGTAGTATTGGTAGTACACATGTTAGTAGTATCAATATCAAACATTATGTGTTATCGGATCAAATTGTTACAAGATCAACATTTTTTAGGATCAAATTGTTCTAGGATCATGTGTTCCAGGATCATGTGTTCCAGGATCATGTGTTCTAGGATCATGTGTTCCAGGATCATGTGTTCCAGGATCATGTGTTCCAGGATCATGTGTTCCAGGATCATGTGTTCTAGGATCATGTGTTCCAGGAATCATGTGTTCCAGGATCATGTGTTCCAGGATCATGTGTTCTAGGGCATGTGTTCCAGGATCATGTGTTCTAGGACCATGTGTTCCAGGATCATGTGTTCCAGGAATCATGTGTTCCAGGATCAAACAGTCACGAGGGCCTACTGTACCATGTTCAGCTCCAGCTTCTCTCCCTGCAGAGGCTTCAGTCTGTTATGGGAGCCCACTCCTCCACTGACCAGAATCTCCTTAGCCATGTGGTACTTCAACACACTGGCCAGCTCCTGGCGGTTGCCTAGACAACAAAATGAAATAGAACACCTACCGGATCATATTGTATCTCTATGGTCTAGACATTTACAAACAGAGGATTTAGGAAAACTACCAGCCCGCATTAAAAACACTGCTGAGGAATGAATATTGCTTAAAAAGTGAAGAGGAATCGGTTTGTGCAAGTTGCAACATGGAACTGACGAGTTAAGGTCACTTTAGCATTACAGCTACATTCTCATTGCTGTGGCCAAGTCATTGAACATGAAGTCATTCAACATGATGCTATTTGTCTAAACATGCCCTGCTCATCGAAACAGTTGTTGTTGCAAAACGGCTAGGCAATCATTAACAAACAGCAGTGTTTATTCATTATAAATTATTTTATATACCCAAACAAGCGTATTTGTAGCTGCAGTATACTGTAGGTGGGTGATACTGTAACTGAACAACTGGCTCCAGTTAACCACAGCTGTTTGGCATTCATACGTGTGGCAGCATCCAAGAAGGAATTATTTCATGTCATCATTTCCTGGGTGTAGATAGGTCATTAGGTTTATTCAAATAGTTCTGTCTGTCTGCCGAACATATTCTCACTGTGGGTCATATCAGGTTGTCTTTAGGTGCCATTGATTTTTCTTTACTGGAAAAGTACTGTGTTCTGCAAAGCCAGTCATGTGAAACCTGTTCACAGTTTGGTTGTTTGTCAGGCAGGATGCCAGTCACCGAAATACACTACATATGGCATGCACTACATATGGCATACACTACATATGGCATACATTACATATGGCATACACTACATATGGCATACACTACATATGGCATATACTACATATGGCATACACTACATATGGCATACACTACATATGGCATGCACTACATATGGCATACACTACATAAGGCATACACTACATAAGGCATACACTACATATGGCATACACTACATATGGCATACACTACATATGGCATACACTACATATGGCATGCACTACATATGGCATACACTACATATGGCATGCACTACATATGGCATGCACTACATATGGCATGCACTACATATGGCATACACTACATATGGCATACACTACATATGGCATACACTACATATGGCATGCACTACATATGGCATACACTACATATGGCATACACTACATATGGCATACACTACATATGGCATACACTACATATGGCATACACTACATATGGCATACACTACATATGGCATACACTACATATGGCATGCACTACATATGGCATACACTACATATGGCATACACTACATAAGGCATACACTACATATGGCATACACTACATATGGCATACACTACATATGGCATACACTACATATGGCATGCACTACATATGGCATACACTACATATGGCATACACTACATATGGCATACACTACATATGGCATGCATGTGATAGAGCCTGTATGGCCGAGAGGTGTCTGGTAATGATCCTAGTCTTACATCACCAGACCTCAACCCTGTATTCTCGTTTGAGATTGGCTTTGTTTTAGAAAAACTAGAATGTCTGGAGCCAGGGCTGTCCTTACCCATGAGTTTGTTGAGGTCAGCCTTTGGCAAGGCGCTGAAAGCATCGTTGGTGGGCGCGAACACGGTATGGGGACCGGCCTGGTTCATCAGCTCTGTCATGCCAGCCGTCTGGATGGCACCGACCAACAGACTGGAACAAAGAAGAGAACACACACTTAGAAAGACCATCCTTAGAGCAAGAAAGACTTGACAACTGACTGATTTCCAACACACACAGTTTGAAAAAACATATTCAGAGCAAGAAAGAGGACTTGACAGTTGACTAATAGGAAAGTTTTAACCACATCGATGAGTTGTGGTTTCTGATGTGCCAAATATACCAAAAGATGTATCAGTTGAATCATGGCAGAACAGAACAGATCACTGGTAGTGAAAACATACAGAGAAAATGGAAAAGAACCAGGTCTCTGAACGTGGGTTGAAATGAAGCAGCATATTGCCTTTCAGCCTTTCAGTTCTGGGAAAACCATTAGACGCTTGGGGGGACTTCTCCCCAGAATATCTAGCTACAGAAGAAGAACACACGCTGTGCTACGTAGGAAGAAGCTACACTGTTAAAATGAAGTGCGTTGTAACACCAAAATCAGTGGCAACTGAGCTGCTACCAACTGAACTGAGCTGCCACCAACTGAACTGAGCTGCCACCAACTGAACTGAGCTGCCACCAACTTGAAGGAGACAAAATCTTAACTTTGCTGGAGTATTGAAACACATCCTCCTGAGATGTTCTGAATCATTTACATGGTGTGTTGTAGCACCCCTTAATCAAGTGTTGTGCAACACCTAGCCAGGGACTGGGAGCACTAACAGAAAAGATTGAAAACACTATTTTGGTGTTTCGAGTCCTGTCTAGTGCAGAATTAGATACCTTCTCCTTTGCTGTCGTTTACTCTCTCTACAGCTTCAAAATGCCAGTATGATGTTTTGAATCCGGTCTAGTGCAGAATTAGATCCCTTTGTCTGGTGTCTTAATGGTTAACATTGTTTTATGTATTTCATCATTTGCCATTTTATACCGGGTTGTCGGGCATTGTCAAGCTCAGTGTTCAAACCACCAGCACTAACTGGATGTTGAACTGCAAGACTTGAGGATTCTGCACTTGCCTCATCCATTGACATTCATGAACGTGGGAATGGGTGCTGTGCTCATTGAATGTCAATTTGTCTGACGATTTTGATATCCGTTCATCATGATCCATTACACCTCATGATGGCACAACAAGCTTAATACTAATATAGAAATATACTTTTCTTCAAACATTCATACAACATTGGGTGAAATAATCAAAAAGTCAAATGTTTTGAATAACCCACAATCCTCTAAAAACAGAGTCACGTGTCAAGATAAGTAAATGCAATGTGATTAAAATCAAAAGACTTCCAATGAGTTCAATCACTCAATTTGAAAGATACTTACATTTTAGCAACATATAAAGTTGGATTTATTTTTACATTATTTTGGTCAATTGAAATTAACAAATCATTGAAACGACTAGCATATTTTATTTGTAAAAATATATTTTTACCCTTTATTGAGACAGTTATGAAATGACAAAGGGGATACAGATAGGTGGGAGAAACAAACTGAAGGGTTGGAGCAGGGAATCACAGATAGGTGGGAGAAACAGACTGAAGGGTTGGAGCAGGGAATCACAGATAGGTGGGAGAAACAGACTGAAGGGTTGGAGCAGGGAATCACAGATAGGTGGGAGAAACAGACTGAAGGGTTGGAGCAGGGAATCACAGATAGGTGGGAGAAACAGCCTGAAGGGTTGGAGCAGGGAATCACAGATAGGTGGGAGAAACAGACTGAAGGGTTGGAGCAGGGAATCACAGATAGGTGGGAGAAACAGACTGAAGGGTTGGAGCAGGGAATCACAGATAGGTGGGAGAAACAGCCTGAAGGGTTGGAGCAGGGAATCACAGATAGGTGGGAGAAACAGACTGAAGGGTTGGAGCAGGGAATCACAGATAGGTGGGAGAAACAGACTGAAGGGTTGGAGCAGGGAATTACAGATAGGTGGGAGAAACAGACTGAAGGGTTGGAGCAGGGAATCACAGATAGGTGGGAGAAACAGACTGAAGGGTTGTTCTTCAGAAATTAAATAATGTTGCCTCAAGATATTATTAAGGGCAACCTTTGTAAGCCTTTTCATTGAATCATTCACTGATTTATTTTCTTTGATTCATTGACTCTCACCTGAATCGGTCATCAGCCTTCAGGACATCCATGATGGTGCCGATTGGGGGAGTCAGGACCTTGTCGACCATGAACATGCTGCCGAAACGTCCGGTCTTGTCGTGGGCAGCGATACAGGAGTTCTCAATGCACAGGCTCTGTTATTAAAACAGAGAGAGAGAGAGAGAGAGAGAGAGAGAGGAACAGACAGAGAGGTTAAAGGAACGTTTGCTCTACTCATCACCATGATTGCATCCCAAATGGAACCCTATTCCCTATGTAGTGCACTACTTTTGACCAGAGCCCTATGGGCCCTGTGGACTCTGGTCAATAGTAGTGCACTACGTAGGGAATAGGGTTCCATTTGGGATGCACCCCATCCAGTCTACCAAGCAGTCTGGCACATGGCGTCCTTCCTTTCTTCCCCTGCACTCTGACATGATGGCTCACAAGTGGTCTCTCTCTCTCGCTCTGGAAAACGCTTATTGTGGTCGTCTGGAAATTCCATTACAAAGCAGAAATGTGAGCGCTGCCGAACAACCATCTGCCACCCAGGAGAGAACGGAGCAGAGCTGTGAAAACGGTGTGAAACAACATTCTGGATAACTATTCTACAGTATGAGGATGTGTCGAGGGACTAAAACCTCACTAGTTAGGCCTACTTCTCTGACTCATTTGGAGAATTTGGAGAATTGACCACCCAGAAACTGTTCATTGTTAATATGAAAACAAGCACAATCATGCTTTGTATAGTTTGGTATAGTGTATTTTGGGTAATCTATGTAATGAGTTAGCCCTTAGGAAGAGAGTAATCTACATAATGAGTTAGCCCTTAGGAAGAGAGTAATCTACATAATGAGTTAGCCCTTAGGAAGAGAGTCATCTACATAATGAGTTAGCCCTTAGGAAGATATTTGTCTTTTTCCAGAAGAACTGTGCTCAGAGTTACTTTTAGATCGCGCTCTTAATTCAGCTCAATTGAGGCTTTTATATCATCTGATGCCAGCTGTAGGTCCTCTAGAGGGCTTTGATCGGTGGTTCTTACGTTACGGTAGACGAACACTCTGAGTTTGATTCCTCCCAGAGTCTCTAGCTCTTGTCCGTGGTACAGCGACCTGGAAGACAGCTGCTCCTTCAGGATGTGGTTCTTCAACAGCTTCTTCAGCTCACCAGTCACCGACACACCCTCTGTTAACAATAGAGACGTTATCAGATTGATGAAATGGCTGAAGAATCATGGCTCAAGTCCCTCCTGTTTGTTAGCACAGAGAGGGAAGAGGGAGGGAGACAGAGAGAGGGAGGGAGACAGAGAGAGAGATGGAGAGAGAGAAAGAGATGGAGAGAGACAAAGATGGAGAGAGAGTGCCATCGATCGATGTTACCTTTGAAAGCATCATTCTGAGGGGTCAGGATGGTCAGAGCCTCTGAGCCAGAAAGGTGGGCGCTAAGACCAGCGTCAACAAACAGCTTGGTTGCTGTGGTAACGACGGATCCCTGGGCCAGCTCCAATAAGGTCTTAGCTTTAAAAAGAGATAAATCCATATAAACATTTATCACTGCACATAGAGATGGAAAACACTCCTCATAAGTAGCCTTGAGGTCTTGTCTCAACAAGAACCATTGAGTTGAATTTACTTTATATTCAGTGCAGTAGCGTCCCAAACAGACACACTTAGACTCTCAACTCCTCTGATCGTCAGAGACTAAATCACCTTTACTAATAATCTCATAACAGAGATCTTCTCAGACTAAATCACCTTTACTAATAATCTCATAACAGAGATCTTCTCAGACTAAATCACCATTACTAATAATCTCATAACAGAGATCTTCTCAGACTAAATCACCTTTACTAATAATCTCATAACAGAGATCTTCTCAGACTAAATCACCTTTACTAATAATCTCATAACAGAGATCTTCTCAGACTAAATCACCTTTACTAATAATCTCATAACAGAGATCTTCTCAGACTAAATCACCATTACTAATAATCTCATAACAGAGATCTTCTCAGACTAAATCACCTTTACTAATAATCTCATAACAGAGATCTTCTCAGACTAAATCACCTTTACTAATAATCTCATAACAGAGATCTTCTCAGACTAAATCACCTTTACTAATAATCTCATAACAGAGATCTTCTCAGACTAAATCACCTTTACTAATAATCTCATAACAGAGATCTTATCAGACTAAATCACCTTTACTAATAATCTCATAACAGAGATCTTCTCAGACTAAATCACCTTTACTAATAATCTCATAACAGAGACCTTCTCAGACTAAATCACCATTACTAATAATCTCATAACAGAGATCTTCTCAGACTAAATCACCTTTACTAATAATCTCATAACAGAGATCTTCTCAGACTAAATCACCATTACTAATAATCTCATAACAGAGATCTTCTCAGACTAAATCACCTTTACTAATAATCTCATAACAGAGATCTTCTCAGACTAAATCACCTTTACTAATAATCTCATAACAGAGATCTTTTCAGACTAAATCACCTTTACTAATAATCTCATAACAGAGATCTTCTCAGAATAAATCACCTTTACTAATAATCTCATAACAGAGATCTTCTCAGACTAAATCACCTTTACTAATAATCTCATAACAGAGATCTTCTCAGAATAAATCACCTTTACTAATAATCTCATAACAGAGATCTTCTCAGAATAAATCACCTTTACTAATAATCTCATAACAGAGATCTTCTCAGACTAAATCACCTTTACTAATAATCTCATAACAGAAGGCAGAGGTCCAATATTTGAATTACAGCCTTATATTTGGCATTGACGCAACTCTCAATCTATGTCTCTGGCTCTGGTTTGAATACCTGAGTCTGGGATGAGGAGCTCGTTGATGTAGTGGATGACTCCGTTGGTCCCCAGCTGGTCTTTCTTCTGGATGATGGCCTTCCCGTTGAGGGTCATGTCAGCCCCATCACAGCCCACCTCAAGCACAGTTCCCTGTAAGGTCTCCAGGGGAGTACCAGATGTGATGGACTCTGCACACTGCATGTTCTTCAGGATGTGGTAGTTCAGCAGGTCTGGATGGAGAGTACAGACACAAGTAGAAGTTAGTTAATGTTAATAAGTGATTGGGTTTCCTTCTCCAATATCTATCTCCCCATTGTATATCCAACTGTCCTTAAAAAAAAAAAAGAGTCACCTCTCAGAGCCACGGGGTCTCCCAGGATCCTGTTGAGCATTTCAGGGGGGATCTTCGCGAAGGCTTCGTTGGTTGGAGCGAACACCGTGTAGTGACCATCACTCTCCAGCATTTGGGTCAGACCAGCAGCAGCAACAGCAGTCTAAAACACAGAGATTCACACACTGAATCAACACTGAATCAACACTGAACACTGTTTTTCTCTACATGATTCAAATTGCACATACAATAAAAAAGACTGATAGCATTGCATAGCATATGTTCAACATGTATAAAATGGTAAGAGAGTTCTGTGTGATAGACTGTTCTGTGAATGAATGAATGAATGAATGAATGGATTAATGGATAAAGCAACAAACTGTTAAAACTCATTTACTTACACGAAGAGTCTCCAGATCATCATCGGTGTCGATGAAAGTGTGCACGTCGTTGGTAACGGCGGTGATGACTCTGTCCACAACGTGCACGATCCCGTTGGTAGCATGCTGGTCTGTCTTCACCAGACGAGCACAGTTCACTGTTACAATCTGCAATGACGAGAGAACATTATGACGTTTTTGTTCATCTCATGATTTAGCTGGATTTCGGTCGATGGTCAACGTGACCATTTTTGAAAAATTACCAAAACTGTTTTTTAGACGACGACGTTGTCTGTTCATGTCTCTTTTGTTGTTGAGCTGTCTCTCTAGAGGTTCCAACTGACTTGTCCCAGATGGGCTGTGTCATACAGCACAAACAGATCTGGGACCAGGCCAGGTCAAAACATCATATACCTTCCAATCACAGGAGGCTGGTGAGGACAGGACGGCTCATAACAATGACTGGAATGACGTGAATGAAATGGTATCAAACAGATGGAAACCCTGTGTTTGATGTGTCAACACCATTCTATTCATTCCATTCCAGTCGTTACTATGGAGC
The DNA here is from genome assembly GCF_020615455.1 of Coregonus clupeaformis. Classification (NCBI taxonomy): domain Eukaryota; kingdom Metazoa; phylum Chordata; class Actinopteri; order Salmoniformes; family Salmonidae; genus Coregonus; species Coregonus clupeaformis. Next base: position 782,785 of record NC_059194.1, read on the forward strand.
CCGTCCTCCCCAATTAAGGTGCCAACCAGCCGCCTGTGTTTCCAATATAACGCAACATTAACATTGGACAGATGCTACTCACTCCGTTGGGGTAGTGGTGGATGTGAACGTTGAAGTCTTGGTACATGGAGGGGAAGGCAGATCCATGCTTCAGGTCCTCAGAGGTCAAACGGCGGTTCACCATGTGGTAGTGGAGTGCGTTGAGCAGCTCAATGTTCACGTTGCTCACCAGAGCATCCAGGATTTCCTACACAACCATAAAAACCAGAGTCATATTTTCATCAGAATAACGATCAGTCACAAGCTAACAATATATGCTGAACAAAAATATAAAAAATGCATCACGATCCACCTGACAGGTGTGGCATATCAAGAAGCTGATTAAACAGCATGATCATTACACAGGTGCACCTTGTGCTGGAGACAATAAATGGCCACTAAAATGTGCAGTTCTGTCACAAAACACAATGCCACAGATGTCTCAAGTTGAGGGAGAGTGCAATTGGCATGCTGAATGCAGCAATGTCCACCAGAGCTGTTGCCAGAGAATTGAATGATAATTTCTCTACCATAAGCCGGCTCCAATGTCGTTTTAGAGAATTTGGCAGTATGTCCAACCGGCCTCACAACCACAGACCACGTGTATTGCGTCGTGTGGGCGAGTGGTTTGCTGATGTCAACATTGTGAACAGAGTTCCCCATGGTGGTGGTGGGATTATGGCATGGGCAGGCATAAGCTACGGACAACAAATACAATTGCATTTTATCAATAGCAATTTCAATGCACAGAGATACCGTGACGAGATCCTGAGGCCCATTGTCATGCCATTCATCCGCCGCCATCACCTCATGTTTCAGCATGATAATGCACAGCCCCATGTCACAAGGATCTGTACACAATTCCTGGCAGCTGAAAATGTCCCAGTTCTTCCATGGCCTGCATACTCAACAGACATGTCACCCATTGAGCATGTTTGGGATGCTCTGGATAGACGTGTAGGACAGCGTGTTCCAGTTCCCGCCAATATCCAGCAACTTCGCACAGCCATTGAAGAGGAATGGGACAACATTCCACAGGCCACAATCAACAGCCAGATCAACTCTATGTGAAGGAGATGTGCCGCACTGCATGAGGCAAATGGTGACACCAGATACTGTCTGGTTTTCTGATCCATGCTCCTACCTTTACTTTAAGTATCTGTGACCAACAGATGCATATCTGTATTCCCAGTCATGTGAAATCCATTGACTAGGGCCTAATGAATTTATTTCACTTGACAGATTTCCTTATTTGAACTTTAACTATTAGAAATTGTTGCAAGTTGCGTTTATATTTTTGTTCAGTGCATTCGGAAAGTATTCAGACCCCTTGACTTTTTCTACATTTTGTTACATTACAGCCTTATTCTAAAATGTATTAAATTGTTTTTTCCCCCTTGTAAATGTATTAAAAATAAATAAATATGAAATATCACATTTACATAAGTATTCAGACCCTTTCCTCAGTACTTTGTTGAAGCACCTTTGGCAGCGATTACAGCCTCGAGTCTTCTTGGGTATGACGCTACAAGCTTGGCACACCTGTATTTGGGGAGTTTCTCCCATTCTTCTCTGCACATCCTCTCAAGCTCTGTCAGGTTGGATGGGGAGCATCGCTGCACAGCTATTTTCAGGTCTCTCCAGAGATGTTCGATCGGGTTCAAGTCCGGGCTCTGGCTGGGCCACTCAAGGACATTCAGAGACTTGTCCCGAAGCCACTCCTGCGTTGTCTTGGCTGTGTGCTTAGCGTCGTTGTCCTGTTGGAAGGTGAACCTACGCCCCAGTCTGAGGTCCTGAGCAGGTTTTCATCAAGAATCTCTCTGTACTTTGCTCCGTTCATCTTTCCCTCGATCCTGACTAGTCTCCCAGTCCCTGCCGCTGAAAAACATCCCCACAGCATGATGCTGCCACCACCATGCTTCACCATAGGGATGGTGCCAGGTTTCCTCCAGACGTGACGCTTGACATTCAGGCCAAAGAGTTCAATCTTGGTTTCATCAGACCAGAGAATCTGGTTTCTCATGGTCTGAGAGTCCTTTAGGTGCCTTTTGGCAAACTCCAAGCGGGCTGTCATGTGCCTTTTACTGAGGAGTGGCTTCCGTCTGGCCACTCTACCATAAAGGCCTGATTGGTAGAGTGCTGCAGAGATGGTTGTCCTTCTGGAAGGTTCTCCCATCTCCACAGAGGAACTCTGGAGCTCTGTCAGAGTGACCATCGGGTTCTTGGTCACCTCCCTGACCAAGGCCCTTCTCCCCGATTGCTCAGTTTGGCCGGGCAGCCAGCTCTAGGAAGAGTCTTGGTGGTTCCAAACTTCTTCCATTTAAGAATGATGGGCGCGACTGTGTTCTTGGGAATCTTCAATGCTGCAGACAGTTTTTGGTACCCTTCCCCAGATCTGTGCTTCGACACAATCCTGTCTCCGAGCTCTACGGACAATTCCTTCGACCTCATGGCTTGATTTTTGCTCTGACATGCACTTTCAACTGTGGGACCTTATATAGACAGGTGTGTGCTTTTCCAAATCATGTCCAATCGATTGAATTTACCACAGGTGGACTTTAATCAAGTTGTAGAAACATCTCAAGGATGATCAATGGACACAGGATGCACCTGAGCTCAATTTTGAGTCTCATAGCAATGGGTCTGAATACTTACGTAATTAAGGTATTTCTGTTTTTTGTTTTTGATAACTTTGCAAAAATATCTAAAAACCTTTTTTCGCTTTGTCATTATGGGGTATTGTGTGTAGATTGATTAGGAAAATGTAATTACATTTTATCCATTTTAGAGTAAGGCTGTAACATAACAAAATGAGGAAAACGTCAAGGGGTCTGAATACTTTCCGAATGCTCTGTATATATTAACAAATACATGAACTTGGTTATAGCTATAACTACTGCTCCTAAAAATAACTTTGAAACGCTAGTGTGGTTGGCTAGGCTGATAACACATAGTCCGAGGCCAGCATAATACAATATCTCTAGATGCAACAGGATTGGGGTCAATTATATTTAATTTCCAGGTTTTCCCTCAGTGTATCCCCTCTCCTGTGAAAACTAGACACACTCACAACGGGTAAGGCCGCCCATGCCTCGTTGCTGGGAGCGAAGAAGGTGAAGCTCCCTGGTCCCTCGATCTCCTCCCTCAGCTGAGCCCTCTCTGAGTATATCTTAGTGGTGGCAGCTCCAACCATACCCAGGGTGTTGTAGATGTTCACCAACGGCAGGGCTGGAAGAAAAAAAATACATTCTTTCATCTTTCATATGGGGGAATGTATGAAATTCAAAATGTTGACTTGATGGATGTTTATTTCACAACCAATTGATGACTAGCTGTTGCATTATATGGGTAGTAAGTGACCGAGCTATAACTTCATTTGCATATTTCTTACCAGCGGGACAACCCTTCTCTCCTGGAAGCTTCTCGTAACCGGGGCAACACTCATAGCTGATCACCCTGTCGACCAATAAGAACACACGTTAAGGATGACTGCAGCCAATCAGAGATGAAAACAAAACAGGTCAGTTTCTCATTACCCTTTCAAATCAAAAAGACTCTAGCCTTGTCCCAGATCTCGTTTGTGCCGTCTTACCACAAACAGATCTGGGACCAGGCTACAAAAGATTGAGCAATGCGTCTTAGGTTAAATGATTCAACCACATGCTATACACATAGTTCTGCCATTTTTTGTGCATTTAAGATATTTCCACAATAAATCTGAACTGGGCTCAGCTGGATCCCGGAAGGTCATAAAAGCTAATTTCCTCGGAGTGAGAGAAGGAGCAGAGGAATCCGCTGACCCAGGGTTGGCCAAAGGAAACTCCTGAAAAGGGACTATGGGACTGATACTGAAACACAGGCTCCCGCCAGTAAAAACAAAGAGTAAAACGGTCAAGCGAAGGTGTACCACTAAACTACTGGATAAAAATGTTCACCTTAAAGTTAAATCAAAAATAAGTGGTCTAGATCCATGAAAAGGAAGCTTTTAACTAGCTACATTCGGTGGCAAGTTCTTCCTACAACCAGAAAACAAAAAACATGAATAAAAGATGCTAGTCCATTGTGTAAACATTAGTATTGCTAATCAAACAGTGGCACACATAGGTTATAGTGAGGAACACACAGTGGCAATATTAACAATACATAACACACAAAAAAAAAAGACAAGGCAAAAGCTGTGGAAAGCTACGCTAAAATTATTTGGCATCTTGCAGCCCGTGCAGCCCCTACACCCCAACTCGAGTACTCCAGCTCTGATCTCTTGGCCCAGACCAGTCAAAGCTCTTCAGCAGAGTACCTGCCCATCTTCCGAAAACATCTGAAACCCTACCTCTTCAAAGAGTTTCTTAAATAATCCCACAGCACCCCCCCCCCCCCAATAGCTACTTTACTGAGGAAAAAGTACTTACTATGATTGAGATATGTGGTTGTCACACCTAGTTATTTTAAGATGAATGCACTAACTCTAACTCACTCTGGATAAAAGCGTCTGCTAAATGATTAAAATGTAAAAGAGGACCAACTCTGAGTCCTAACATTGATGAAAGTCAATGGAAAACTACCTGAGTCTGACACATTCAATAACCCACTTGTCAACATCAACCCTAGTTAGCCACCCCATCCCCACCATCCCCTTCAAGCATAATGAACTATACTGTAAAAGCTGTTAAAGACCCCAGACAGGCGAGGCTCTGAGCAATCAGCTACTGTTAAACTCCCAGGGTGAGGGTAGGGGGTAGCTCAGAAACATGGTTTGGGGACAATCCTAATATTAAGCAAGGGAGGTGGGGTTACAGGGAAACCCTGTAAAACACACTAGCTTGGAAACCAGACCAGACTGATTATCAAAACAGATGGTCACTCAACTTCGTTTTTGTTCTCCGCAAGCATAAACAAAGATGGTAGCCATGGATTTCTGACAAAATAAACAGTAAGGTTGCATAATTCAAACACTGTGTACATTGAGACGTCCAAGTGTTGAGGCAAGCGATCCACCAGACTAAAGTACTGAAGAAGAGACTGGAGGGCCATTCGACTTTATTGGTTCCATGTTGAAAACAGCATGCTAGATAGATTTGGATTTACCACACAGTCTCTCATTTTTAACTTTATATTCATAGGTACAGTACCCAAAAAATTGTTTTCTTGCTTTATTGATTAAGAATAGACAACAAAAATGTTCCTTTCCCAGACAAAATAACAAGATGTAATTTGTTGTAAAAGTGACTATGTATAAAGCTTTACAGACTAGTTACAGTGGGGAGAACAAGTATTTGATACACTGCCGATTTTGCAGGTTTTCCTACTTACAAAGCATGTAGAGGTCTGTCATTTTTATCATAGGTACACTTCAACTGTGAGAGACGGAATCAAAAAAAAATTCTCCAGAAAATCACATTGGATGATTTTAAAGTAATTAATTTGCATTTTATTGCATGACATAAGTATTTGATCACCTACCAACCAGTACGAATTCCGGCTATCACAGACCTGTTAGTTTTTCTTTAAGAAGCCCTCCTGTTCTCCACTCATTACCTGTATTAACTGCACCTGTTTGAACTCGTTACCTGTATAAAAGACAACTGTCCACACACTCAATCAAACAGACTCCAACCTCTCCACAATGGCCAAGACCAGAGAGCTGTGTAAGGACATCAGGGATAAAATTGTAGACCTGCACAAGGCTGGGATGGGCTACAGGACAATAGGCAAGCAGCTTGATGAGAAGGCAACAACTGTTTGGCGCAATTATTAGAAAATGGAAGAAGTTCAAGATGACGGTCAATCACCCTCGGTCTGGGGCTCCATGCAAGATCTCACCTCGTGGGGCATCAATGATCATGAGGAAGGTGAGGGATCAGCCCAGAACTACACGGCAGGACCTGGTCAATGACCTGAAGAGAGCTGGGACCACAGTCTCAAAGAAAACCATTAGTAACACACTACGCCGTCATGGATTAAAATCCTGCAGCGCACGCAAGGTCCCCCTGCTTAAGCCAAGCGCATGTCCAGGCCCATCTGAAGTTTGCCAATGACCATCTGTATGATCCAGAGGAGGAATGGGAGAAGGTGATGTGGTCTGATGAGACAAAAATAGAGCTTTTTGGTCTAAACTCCACTCGTCGTGTTTGGAGGAAGAAGAAGGATGAGTACCCCAAGAACACCATCCCAACCGTGAAGCATGGAGGTGGAAACATCATTCTTTGGGGATCCTTTTCTGCAAAGGGGGACAGGACGACTGCACCGTATTGAGGGGAGGATGGATGGGGCCATGTATCGCGAGATCTTGGCCAATAACCTCCTTCCCTCAGTAAGAGCATTGAAGATGGGTCGTGGCTGGGTCTTCCAGCATGACAACGACCCGAAACACACAGTCAGGGCAACTAAGGAGTGGCTCCGTAAGAATCATCTCAAGGTCCTGGAGTGGCCTAGCCAGTCTCCAGACCTGAACCCAATAGAAAATGTTTGGAGGGAGCTGAAAGTCCGTATTGCCCAGCGACAGCCCCGAAACCTGAAGGATCTGGAGAAGGTCTGTATGGAGGAGTGGCCAAAATCCCTGCTGCAGTGTGTGCAAACCTGGTCAAGACCTACAGGAAACGTATGATCTCTGTAATTGCAAACAAAGGTTTCTGTACCAAATATTAAGTTCTGCTTTTCTGATGTATCAAATACTTATGTCATGCAATAAAATGCAAATTAATTACTTAAAAATCATACAATGTGATTTTCTGGATTTTTGTTTTAGATTCCGTCTCTCACAGTTGTAGTGTACCTATGATAACAATTACAGACCTCTACATGCTTTGTAAGTAGGAAAACCTGCAAAATCGGCAGTGTATCAAATACTTGTTCTCCCCACTGTAGCTTTGGGATTCACCTTTGGTCAAATGTTACTACTTCAAAACATAGTGTGATTGCTGAGCAAAGCAGAAGAACCAACGCATTGACGTTGAGATTGGGGCTTAAAGGTAGCTAAGGGGTGTTGGGAGGTAGCTAAGGGGTGTTGGGAGGTAGATAGGGGTATTGGGAGGTAGCTAGGGGGTGTTGGGAGGTAGCTAGGGGGGTTGGGAGGTAGATAGGGGGGTTGGGGAGGTAGCTAGGGGGGGTTGGGAGGTAGCTAAGGGGTATTGGGAGGTAGCTAGGGGGTGTTGGGAGGTAGCTGGGGGGGGTTGGGAGGTAGATAGGGGGTGTTGGGAGGTAGATAGGGGGTGTTGGGAGGTAGCTAGGGGTGTTGGGAGGTAGCTAGGGGGGTTGGGAGGTAGATAGGGGGGTTGGGAGGTAGCTAGGGGGTACAACCAGAAAACAAAAAACATGAATAAAAGATGCTAGTCCATTGTGTAAACATTAGTATTGCTAATCAAACAGTGGCACACATAGGTTATAGTGAGGAACACACAGTGGCAATATTAACAATACATAACACACAAAAAAAAAAGACAAGGCAAAAGCTGTGGAAAGCTACGCTAAAATTATTTGGCATCTTGCAGCCCCGTGCAGCCCCTACACCCCAACTCGAGTACTCCAGCTCTGATCTCTTGGCCCAGACCAGTCAAAGCTCTTCAGCAGAGTACCTGCCCATCTTCCGAAAACATCTGAAACCCTACCTCTTCAAAGAGTTTCTTAAATAATCCCACAGCACCCCCTCCCCAATAGCTACTTTACTGAGGAAAAAGTACTTACTATGATTGAGATATGTGGTTGTCACACCTAGTTATTTTAAGATGAATGCACTAACTCTAACTCACTCTGGATAAAAGCGTCTGCTAAATGATTAAAAATGTAAAAAGAGGACCAACTCTGAGTCCTAACATTGATGAAAGTCAATGGAAAACTACCTGAGTCTGACACATTCAATAACCCACTTGTCAACATCAACCCTAGTTAGCCACCCCATCCCCACCATCCCCTTCAAGCATAATGAACTATACTGTAAAAGCTGTTAAAGACCCCAGACAGATGAGGCTCTGAGCAATCAGCTACTGTTAAACTCCCAGGGTGAGGGTAGGGGGTAGCTCAGAAACATGGTTTGGGGACAATCCTAATATTAAGCAAGGGGAGGTGGGGTTACAGGAAACCCTGTAAACACACTAGCTTGGAAACCAGACCAGACTGATTATCAAAACAGATGGTCACTCAACTTCGTTTTTGTTCTCCGCAAGCATAAACAAAGATGGTAGCCATGGATTTCTGACAAAATAAACAGTAAGGTTGCATAATTCAAACACTGTGTACATTGAGACGTCCAAGTGTTGAGGCAAGCGATCCACCAGACTAAAGTACTGAAGAAGAGACTGGAGGGCCATTCGACTTTATTGGTTCCATGTTGAAAACAGCATGCTAGATAGATTTGGATTTACCACACAGTCTCTCATTTTTAACTTTATATTCATAGGTACAGTACCCAAAAAATTGTTTTCTTGCTTTATTGATTAAGAATAGACAACAAAAATGTTCCTTTCCCAGACAAAATAACAAGATGTAATTTGTTGTAAAAGTGACTATGTATAAAGCTTTACAGACTAGTTACAGTGGGGAGAACAAGTATTTGATACACTGCCGATTTTGCAGGTTTTCCTACTTACAAAGCATGTAGAGGTCTGTCATTTTTATCATAGGTACACTTCAACTGTGAGAGACGGAATCAAAAAAATTCTCCAGAAAATCACATTGGATGATTTTAAAGTAATTAATTTGCATTTTATTGCATGACATAAGTATTTGATCACCTACCAACCAGTACGAATTCCGGCTATCACAGACCTGTTAGTTTTTCTTTAGAAGCCCTCCTGTTCTCCACTCATTACCTGTATTAACTGCACCTGTTTGAACTCGTTACCTGTATAAAAGACAACTGTCCACACACTCAATCAAACAGACTCCAACCTCTCCACAATGGCCAAGACCAGAGAGCTGTGTAAGGACATCAGGGATAAAATTGTAGACCTGCACAAGGCTGGGATGGGCTTACAGGACAATAGGCAAGCAGCTTGATGAGAAGGCAACAACTGTTTGGCGCAATTATTAGAAAATGGAAGAAGTTCAAGATGACGGTCAATCACCCTCGGTCTGGGGCTCCATGCAAGATCTCACCTCGTGGGGCATCAATGATCATGAGGAAGGTGAGGGATCAGCCCAGAACTACACGGCAGGACCTGGTCAATGACCTGAAGAGAGCTGGGACCACAGTCTCAAAGAAAACCATTAGTAACACACTACGCCGTCATGGATAAAAAAATCCTGCAGCGCACGCAAGGTCCCCCCTGCTTAAGCCAGCGCATGTCCAGGCCCATCTGAAGTTTGCCAATGACCATCTGTATGATCCAGAGGAGGAATGGGAGAAGGTGATGTGGTCTGATGAGACAAAAATAGAGCTTTTTGGTCTAAACTCCACTCAAGTCGTGTTTGGAGGAAGAAGAAGGATGAGTACCCCAAGAACACCATCCCAACCGTGAAGCATGGAGGTGGAAACATCATTCTTTGGGGATCCTTTTCTGCAAAGGGGACAGGGCGACTGCACCGTATTGAGGGGAGGATGGATGGGGCCATGTATCGCGAGATCTTGGCCAACAACCTCCTTCCCTCAGTAAGAGCATTGAAGATGGGTCGTGGCTGGGTCTTCCAGCATGACAACGACCCGAAACACACAGTCAGGGCAACTAAGGAGTGGCTCCGTAAGAATCATCTCAAGGTCCTGGAGTGGCCTAGCCAGTCTCCAGACCTGAACCCAATAGAAAATGTTTGGAGGGAGCTGAAAGTCCGTATTGCCCAGCGACAGCCCCCGAAAACCTGAAGGATCTGGAGAAGGTCTGTATGGAGGAGTGGGCCAAAATCCCTGCTGCAGTGTGTGCAAACCTGGTCAAGACCTACAGGAAACGTATGATCTCTGTAATTGCAAACAAAGGTTTCTGTACCAAATATTAAGTTCTGCTTTTCTGATGTATCAAATACTTATGTCATGCAATAAAATGCAAATTAATTACTTAAAAATCATACAATGTGATTTTTCTGGATTTTTGTTTTAGATTCCGTCTCTCACAGTTGTAGTGTACCTATGATAAAAATTACAGACCTCTACATGCTTTGTAAGTAGGAAAACCTGCAAAATCGGCAGTGTATCAAATACTTGTTCTCCCCACTGTAGCTTTGGGATTCACCTTTGGTCAAATGTTACTACTTCAAAACATAGTGTGATTGCTGAGCAAAGCAGAAGAACCAACGCATTGACGTTGAGATTGGGGCTTAAAGGTAGCTAGGGGGTGTTGGGAGGTAGCTAAGGGGTGTTGGGAGGTAGATAGGGGGTATTGGGAGGTAGCTAGGGGGTGTTGGGAGGTAGCTAGGGGGGGTTGGGAGGTAGATAGGGGGGTTGGGAGGTAGCTAGGGGGTTGGGAGGTAGCTAAGGGGTATTGGGAGGTAGCTAGGGGGTGTTGGGAGGTAGCTAGGGGGTTGGGAGGTAGATAGGGGGTGTTGGGAGGTAGATAGGGGGGTGTTGGGAGGTAGCTAGGGGGTGTTGGGAGGTAGCTAGGGGGTTGGGAGGTAGATAGGGGGTTGGGAGGTAGCTAGGGGTACAACCAGAAAACAAAAAACATGAATAAAAGATGCTAGTCCATTGTGTAAACATTAGTATTGCTAATCAAACAGTGGCACACATAGGTTATAGTGAGGAACACACAGTGGCAATATTAACAATACATAACACACAAAAAAAAAAGACAAGGCAAAAGCTGTGGAAAGCTACGCTAAAATTATTTGGCATCTTGCAGCCCCGTGCAGCCCCTACACCCCAACTCGAGTACTCCAGCTCTGATCTCTTGGCCCAGACCAGTCAAAGCTCTTCAGCAGAGTACCTGCCCATCTTCCGAAAACATCTGAAACCCTACCTCTTCAAAGAGTTTCTTAAATAATCCCACAGCACCCCCCTCCCCCAATAGCTACTTTACTGAGGAAAAAGTACTTACTATGATTGAGATATGTGGTTGTCACACCTAGTTATTTTAAGATGAATGCACTAACTCTAACTCACTCTGGATAAAAGCGTCTGCTAAATGATTAAAATGTAAAAGAGGACCAACTCTGAGTCCTAACATTGATGAAAGTCAATGGAAAACTACCTGAGTCTGACACATTCAATAACCCACTTGTCAACATCAACCCTAGTTAGCCACCCCCATCCCCACCATCCCCTTCAAGCATAATGAACTATACTGTAAAAGCTGTTAAAGACCCCAGACAGGCGAGGCTCTGAGCAATCAGCTACTGTTAAACTCCCAGGGTGAGGGTAGGGGTAGCTCAGAAACATGGTTTGGGGACAATCCTAATATTAAGCAAGGAGGTGGGGTTACAGGGAAACCCTGTAAAACACACTAGCTTGGAAACCAGACCAGACTGATTATCAAAACAGATGGTCACTCAACTTCGTTTTTGTTCTCCGCAAGCATAAACAAAGATGGTAGCCATGGATTTCTGACAAAATAAACAGTAAGGTTGCATAATTCAAACACTGTGTACATTGAGACGTCCAAGTGTTGAGGCAAGCGATCCACCAGACTAAAGTACTGAAGAAGAGACTGGAGGGCCATTCGACTTTATTGGTTCCATGTTGAAAACAGCATGCTAGATAGATTTGGATTTACCACACAGTCTCTCATTTTTAACTTTATATTCATAGGTACAGTACCCAAAAATTGTTTTCTTGCTTTATTGATTAAGAATAGACAACAAAAATGTTCCTTTCCCAGACAAAATAACAAGATGTAATTTGTTGTAAAAGTGACTATGTATAAAGCTTTACAGACTAGTTACAGTGGGGAGAACAAGTATTTGATACACTGCCGATTTTGCAGGTTTTCCTACTTACAAAGCATGTAGAGGTCTGTCATTTTTATCATAGGTACACTTCAACTGTGAGAGACGGAATCAAAAAAATTCTCCAGAAAATCACATTGGATGATTTTAAAGTAATTAATTTGCATTTTATTGCATGACATAAGTATTTGATCACCTACCAACCAGTACGAATTCCGGCTATCACAGACCTGTTAGTTTTTCTTTAGAAGCCCTCCTGTTCTCCACTCATTACCTGTATTAACTGCACCTGTTTGAACTCGTTACCTGTATAAAAGACAACTGTCCACACACTCAATCAAACAGACTCCAACCTCTCCACAATGGCCAAGACCAGAGAGCTGTGTAAGGACATCAGGGATAAAATTGTAGACCTGCACAAGGCTGGGATGGGCTACAGGACAATAGGCAAGCAGCTTGATGAGAAGGCAACAACTGTTTGGCGCAATTATTAGAAAATGGAAGAAGTTCAAGATGACGGTCAATCACCCTCGGTCTGGGGCTCCATGCAAGATCTCACCTCGTGGGGCATCAATGATCATGAGGAAGGTGAGGGATCAGCCCAGAACTACACGGCAGGACCTGGTCAATGACCTGAAGAGAGCTGGGACCACAGTCTCAAAGAAAACCATTAGTAACACACTACGCCGTCATGGATTAAAATCCTGCAGCGCACGCAAGGTCCCCCTGCTTAAGCCAGCGCATGTCCAGGCCCATCTGAAGTTTGCCAATGACCATCTGTATGATCCAGAGGAGGAATGGGAGAAGGTGATGTGGTCTGATGAGACAAAAATAGAGCTTTTTGGTCTAAACTCCACTCGTCGTGTTTGGAGGAAGAAGAAGGATGAGTACCCCAAGAACACCATCCCAACCGTGAAGCATGGAGGTGGAAACATCATTCTTTGGGGATCCTTTTCTGCAAAGGGGACAGGACGACTGCACCGTATTGAGGGGAGGATGGATGGGGCCATGTATCGCGAGATCTTGGCCAATAACCTCCTTCCCTCAGTAAGAGCATTGAAGATGGGTCGTGGCTGGGTCTTCCAGCATGACAACGACCCGAAACACACAGTCAGGGCAACTAAGGAGTGGCTCCGTAAGAATCATCTCAAGGTCCTGGAGTGGCCTAGCCAGTCTCCAGACCTGAACCCAATAGAAAATGTTTGGAGGGAGCTGAAAGTCCGTATTGCCCAGCGACAGCCCCGAAACCTGAAGGATCTGGAGAAGGTCTGTATGGAGGAGTGGGCCAAAATCCCTGCTGCAGTGTGTGCAAACCTGGTCAAGACCTACAGGAAACGTATGATCTCTGTAATTGCAAACAAAGGTTTCTGTACCAAATATTAAGTTCTGCTTTTCTGATGTATCAAATACTTATGTCATGCAATAAAATGCAAATTAATTACTTAAAAATCATACAATGTGATTTTCTGGATTTTTGTTTTAGATTCCGTCTCTCACAGTTGTAGTGTACCTATGATAAAAATTACAGACCTCTACATGCTTTGTAAGTAGGAAAACCTGCAAAATCGGCAGTGTATCAAATACTTGTTCTCCCCACTGTAGCTTTGGGATTCACCTTTGGTCAAATGTTACTACTTCAAAACATAGTGTGATTGCTGAGCAAAGCAGAAGAACCAACGCATTGACGTTGAGATTGGGGCTTAAAGGTAGCTAAGGGGTGTTGGGAGGTAGCTAGGGGGTGTTGGGAGGTAGCTAGGGGGTGTTGGGAGGTAGATAGGGGGTGTTGGGAGGTAGCTAGGGGGGTTGGGAGGTAGATAGGGGGTTGGGAGGTAGCTAGGGGGTGTTGGGAGGTAGCTAGGGGGTGTTGGGAGGTAGCTAAGGGGTGTTGGGAGGTGTTGGGAGGTAGCTAGGGGGTGTTGGGAGGTAGCTAAGGGGTGTTGGGAGGTGTTGGGAGGTAGCTAGGGGGTGTTGGGAGGTAGCTAGGGGTGTTGGGAGGTAGCTAGGGGTGTTGGGAGGTAGCTAGGGGGTGTTGGGAGGTAGCTAGGGGGTGTTGGGAGGTAGCTAGGGGGTGTTGGGAGGTAGCTAGGGGGGTGTTGGGAGGTAGCTAAGGGGTGTTGGGAGGTAGCTAAGGGGTGTTGGGAGGTAGCTAGGGGGTGTTGGGAGGTAGCTAGGGGGTGTTGGGAGGTAGCTAGGGGGTGTTGGGAGGTAGCTAAGGGGTGTTGGGAGGTAGCTAGGAGGTGTTGGGAGGTAGCTAGGGAGGTTGTTAGGTAGCTAGGGGGGTTGTTAGGTAGCTAGGGGGTGTTGGGAGGTAGCTAGGGGGTGTTGGGAGGTAGCTAGGGGGGTTGTTAGGTAGCTAGGGGGTGTTGGGAGGTAGCTAGGGGGTGTTGGGAGGTAGCTAGGGGGTGTTGGGAGGTAGCTAGGGGGTGTTGGGAGGTAGCTAGGGGGTGTTAGGAGGTAGCTATGGGGTGTTGGGAGGTAGCTAGGGGGTGTTGGGAGGTAGCTAGGGGGTGTTGGGAGGTAGCTAGGGGGTTGTTAGGTAGCTAGGGGGTGTTGGGAGGTAGCTAGGGGGGTTGTTAGGTAGCTAGGGGGTGTTGTTAGGTAGCTAGGGGGGTTGTTAGGGTTATTGGTGACTGTAACCTCTCTAGCCCCAGCAGCACCACCTCCCCATGGCCTACATTCTACCCCATTGCCTGTTGAGCCCAGTGGCCACTCACAGTCACACAGACAGGGATTGTTCAGTACAGGACGATGAAAGCTACTACACACTCCTGTCTTTAAAACTCCATCCAGACCTGGGTTCAAATAATATTTGAAATCATTTAAGAAATGTTATGTGTTTTTTGTTTGTTTTTTTGCTTACCTGGCCTAACAGTCCAATATAATATTCCCCAAACTGCAAACCCCTGCACATCTGGCACTACAGACAGGCTAGAGAAAAGGATACAAGTATTCTAAATATTCTAAATAGTATTTTAACAGGTTGGCTCCCTCTTTCCATGGATGTCTGTCTCTGTCTGTAAATGTAATTAAATCCAAGCAGATAAAAGCTTTTAGGAACCTTTGTTTACACAAGCCCAAGTTTGTCCTTTTGAACGCAACTCTCAAACTCCCAGTCCCAGCCCTCTCAAATTGACAGTTAGGCCTGGCTTGCTATGGAAAAAGTACATTTTCCTGGCTCCCTTATGAATGATTAGTGTGTGTTTAAGGATGTAGGGTCCCTCAACAGTGTCCTCTAAAGCCATAATTTCCTCCAAACATCCAGCGCCCACAGCAAAGTTTCACTTCCTCTTCAACTTTCATGAGATTTCCAATGAAAGAAACACTGTTGTGAATCGCCAGCAAAAGTCTCCCGTTACAAAGTCATCAAGTTAGTGTCAGTGGTTACATTTTCTACAGGAAATATCCAGATAATTTCACAATACTTATCAAGGGAGATCAAATAACAAGAACATTCCAGGAACAGAAGACTATCTCTCACACACACACACACACACACACACACACACACACACACACACACACACACACACACACACACACACACACACACACACTAACTTATCCTAAATAGCAAATGCATGTTTTCTTAGCACACCAATTCCCATGCACTGCAGGGCAAGGCGGTATGTAATGGTGCAATGGTCGACACATGGCTTTCCCATGCCATGCAAAACCTACAACACAATCTCACAGGAATGTTAGACAGAGCAAATAACCAATAGCATCTTTCTCCCTGCAGGGACGTTAACATTGATGTCAATCAAACCACCGCTACTGTGGAGTGCTGTCAGTGCCTTTACTGCCCATGGATCCAGGACGGGGCCGATCTGGAAGACTGGTCACTTGAGTTGTCCTTTGACCCTCAGAGGTGGTCAAGCTACTTAACACTACCCTGACTGATTGATTAGAGAGACACAAGGTATCCATGATCTACTGTGTAACTACCTAGCTAACCTGGCTATTTATCTTGTCCAAACTAACTACTTAGCTAACCCAGCTATTTATCTCCCTTAAACTAACTACCTAGCTAACCTAGCTATTTATGCTCCAGAAATAGTTGTCCATGCTTCATGTCGTCTACTACAGTTAGACCAGAGACTACTACAGTTAGACCAGAGACTACTACAGTTAGACCAGAGACTACTACAGTTAGACCAGAGACTACTACAGCTAGCCAGATACTACTACAGTTAGACCAGAGACTACTACAGCTAGCCAGATACTACTACAGTTAGACCAGAGACTACTACAGCTAGCCAGATACTACTACAGCTAGACCAGAGACTACTACAGCTAGCCAGATACTACTACAGCTAGCCAGATACTACTACAGTTAGACCAGAGACTACTACAGTTAGACCAGAGACTACTACAGTTAGACCAGAGACTACTACAGTTAGACCAGAGACTACTACAGTTAGACCAGAGACTACTACAGCTAGCCAGATACTACTACAGTTAGACCAGAGACTACTACAGCTAGCCAGATACTACTACAGTTAGACCAGAGACTACTACAGCTAGCCAGATACTACTACAGTTAGACCAGAGACTACTACAGCTAGCCAGATACTACTACAGTTAGACCAGAGACTACTACAGTTAGACCAGAGACTACTACAGCTAGCCAGATACTACTACAGCTAGCCAGATACTACTACAGTTAGACCAGAGACTACTACAGTTAGACCAGAGACTACTACAGTTAGACCAGAGACTACTACAGTTAGACCAGAGACTACTACAGTTAGACCAGAGACTACTACAGTTAGACCAGAGACTACTACAGCTAGCCAGATACTACTACAGTTAGACCAGAGACTACTACAGTTAGACCAGAGACTACTACAGTTAGACCAGAGACTACTACAGCTAGCCAGATACTACTACAGTTAGACCAGAGACTACTACAGTTAGACCAGAGACTACTACAGTTAGACCAGAGACTACTACAGTTAGACCAGAGACTACTACAGCTAGACCAGAGACTACTACAGTTAGACCAGAAACTACTACAGTTAGACCAGAGACTACTACAGCTAGCCAGATACTACTACAGTTAGACCAGAGACTACTACAGTTAGACCAGAAGAACTACTACAGTTAGACCAGAGACTACTACAGCTAGACCAGATACTACTACAGTTAGACCAGAGACTACTACAGCTAGGCCAGATACTACTACAGTTAGACCAGAGACTACTACAGTTAGACCAGATACTACTACAATTAGACCAGAGACTACTACAGTTAGACCAGAGACTACTACAGTTAGACCAGAGACTACTACAGTTAGCCAGATACTACTACAGCTAGCCAGATACTACTACAGTTAGACCAGAGACTACTACAGTTAGACCAGAGACTACTACAGTTAGACCAGAGACTACTACAGCTAGCCAGATACTACTACAGTTAGACCAGAGACTACTACAGTTAGACCAGAGACTACTACAGTTAGACCAGAGACTACTACAGTTAGACCAGAGACTACTACAGTTAGACCAGAGACTACTACAGTTAGACCAGAGACTACTACAGTTAGACCAGAGACTACTACAGTTAGACCAGAGACTACTACAGTTAGACCAGAGACTACTACAGCTAGACCAGAGACTACTACAGTTAGACCAGAGACTACTACAGTTAGACCAGAGACTACTACAGTTAGACCAGAGACTACTACAGCTAGACCAGAGACTACTACAGTTAGACCAGAAACTACTACAGTTAGACCAGAGACTACTACAGCTAGCCAGATACTACTACAGTTAGACCAGAGACTACTACAGTTAGACCAGAGACTACTACAGTTAGACCAGAGACTACTACAGTTAGACCAGAGACTACTACAGCTAGACCAGAGACTACTACAGTTAGACCAGAGACTACTACAGTTAGACCAGAGACTACTACAGCTAGCCAGATACTACTACAGTTAGACCAGAGACTACTACAGTTAGACCAGAAACTACTACAGTTAGACCAGAGACTACTACAGCTAGCCAGATACTACTACAGTTGACCGAGACAGACCAGAGACTACTACAGTTAGACCAGAGACTACTACAGTTAGACCAGAGACTACTACAGTTAGACCAGAGACTACTACAGTTAGACCAGAGACTACTACAATTAGACCAGAGACTACTACAGTTAGACCAGAGACTACTACAGTTAGACCAGACAGCTAGACCAATTTGACATCTAACTAAGATGTTTGGTGCAGTATTTCTAAATGAAAATGCCCGAACAACCGAAAAACCCCTTACCGAAGTCCAAAACGAACAAAAACGTCACAAAATGTCATCATAATATATGCACAAACTCTTCCAAACTGTTTCGGCTGGGAAGCATGAGGACGCCTTTATACTGTGAAATCCCGAGTGGCGCAGTGGTCTAAGGCACTGCATTGCAGTGCTAGCTGTGCCACTAGATCCTGGTTCGAATCCAGGCTCTGTCGTAGCCGGCCGTGACCGGGAGACCCATAGGGTGGCGCACAATTGGCCCAGCGTCGTCCAGGGTAGGGGAGGGAATGGCCGGCAGGGGATGTAGCTCAGTTGGTAGAGCATGGTGTTTGCAACGCCAGGGTTGTGGGTTCGATTCCCACGGGGGGCCAGTATGCAAAATAAAATAAAATAAATGTATGCACTCACTAACTGTAAGTCGCTCTGGATAAGAGCGTCTGCTAAATGACTAAAATGTAAAATGTTAACTGGACCATTAAGTCATAAACACTTTTAGAATATATTTTCTCCCCCAGGACTGTTGGGACGTCTTGCATTATAGCAGACTATACACTACATCCCAAATGGCACCCTATTCCCTATATAGTACACTACTTCTGACCAGAGCCCTAGGAGCCCCGGTCAAAAGTAATAGGGATCTGGTCAAAAGTAGTACACTATTTAGGGAGTAGGGTGCCATTTGGGACAGACACACTGTCTCATCTCCACTGGCATCAGACAGTCCTGGCAGGACCCAACTACTACATCAGACAGTCCTGGCAGGACCCAACTACTGCATCAGACAGTCCTGGCAGGACCCAACTACTGCATCAGACAGTCCTGGCAGGACCCAACTACTGCATCAGACAGTCCTGGCAGGACCCAACTACTGCATCAGACAGTCCTGGCAGGACCCAACTACTGCATCAGACAGTCCTGGCAGGACCCAACTACTGCATCAGACAGTCCTGGCAGGACCCAACTACTGCAGGAGAAGTTCCCGTAACAGGATGAAGAAAAAGCATTTCCCACTTCAACATGCAGCTAGCTGGATACCAACTGAACCAATCTTAACCAGGTTTTGTAATAACAACCGCAATCTCAGCAGATGATTGAAAACAGACCTCACTGCATGTCACCTTTTACAACATCGAGTCGTTGTGGTTAGGTGACTTAAATATTTGGGCTACTGTTTCAGGAAGGAATTTCACTTATGTGCTTCTTAAACTCTCACCTTCATCGTGCTTACTCTCTGAAGATTGAGATTTTATGCAAGCTGGTGTTTGGGACTAACTCAGCATACAGTGCCTTGCAAAAGTATTCATTCCCCTTGGCATTTTTCCTATTTTGTTGCATTACAACCTGTAATTTAAATGGATTTTTATTTGGATTTCATGTAATGGACATACCCAAAATAGTCCAAATTGGTGAAGTCAAATGAAAAAATAACTTGTTTCAAAGAATTCTAGAAAATAAATAACGGAAAAGTGGTGCGTGCATATGTATTCACCCCCTTTGCTATGAAGCCCCTAAATAAGATCTGGTGCAACCAATTACCTTCAGAAGTCACATAATTAGTTAAATAAAGTCCACCTGTGTGCAATCTAAGTGTCACATGATCTGTCACATGATCTCAGTATATATACACCTGTTCTGAAAGGCCCCAGAGTCTGCAACACCACTAAGCAAGGGGCACCACCAAGCAAGCGGCACCATGAAGACCAAGGAGCTCTCCAAACAGGTCAGGGACAAAGTGGTGGAGAAGTACAGATCAGGGTTGGGTTATAAAGAAATATCTGAAACTTTGAACATCCCACGGAGCACCATTAAATCCATTATTAAAAAATGGAAAGAATATAGCACCACAACAAACCTGCCAAGAGAGGGCCGCCCACCAAAACCACGGACCAGGAAAGGAGGGCACTAATCAGAGAGGCAACAAAGAGACGAAAGATAACCCTGGAGGAGCTGCAAAGCTCCACAGCGGAGATTGGAGTATCTGTCCATAGGACCACTTTAAGCCGTACACTTTAAGCTGCAAACACGTTTGGTGTTCTCCAAAAGCCACGTGGGAGACTCCCCAAACATATGGAAGAAGGTACTCTGGTCAGATGAGACTAAAATTGAGCTTTTTGGCCATCAAGGAAAATGCTATGTCTGGTGCAAACCCAACACCTCTCATCACCCCGAGAACACCATCCCCACAGTGAAGCATGGTGGTGGCAGCATCATCCTGTGGGGATGTTTTTCATTGGCAGGGAAACTGGTCAGAATTGAAGGAATGATGGATGGCGCTAAATACAGGGAAATTCTTGAGGGAAACTGTTTCAGTCTTCCAGAGATTTGAGACTGTGACGGAGGTTCACCTTCCAGCAGGACAATGACCTTAAGCATACTGCTAAAGCAACAGTTGAGTGGTTTAAGGGGAAACATGTAAATGTCTTGGAACGGCCTAGTCAAAGCCCAGACCTCAATCTAATTGAGAATCTGTGGTATGACTTAAAGATTGCTGTACACCAGTGGAACCCATCCAACTTGAAGGAGCTAAGCAGTTTTGCCTTGAAGAATGGGCAAAAATCCCAGTGGCTAGATGTGCCAAGCTTATAGAGACATACCCCAAGAGACTTGCAGCTGTAATTGCTGCAAAAGGGGTGAAGAGTTATGCACGCTCAAGTTTTCTGTTTTTTTTGTCTTATTTCTTGTTTGTCTCACAATAAAAAATATTTTGCATCTTCAAAGTGGTAGGCATGTTTGTGTAAATCAAATGACACAACCCCCCCCCCAAAAAAAATCAAATTTAATTCCAGGTTGTAAGGCAACAAAATAGGAAAAATGCCAAGGGGGTGAATACTTTCGCAAGCCACTGTAACTGTCAAATCAATTCCTTCTCCCTGTATGCCATCTAGTGTATCTCTATTCTATTCTATGCTTCCAGCAGAATAGAGGTGAAGGCTAAATGCTTTATCTACTTTTCTTTCAGCCTGACAATCTTAGTTGGGAGTTCTCCTTCAATAAACCCACATGAAAGGAGTGGACAACTCATAAATCATGCTTAAAATCTAATGTTTGCATATCTAAATGAACAATACAGGAAATGGCCTGCTCAGCACAAATGACTTAAAAAGTTTGAGATCCTCATCCCTTCTGATGAAGGACAGCCTATCGATCCACAGTAGATGTATTGTCTACACCAGTAGGCTATAATACACATATATTGACGCAGCATGTTGTAATAAATCAACTCACTGTCAACCATTCAAATTAAAATGCACGTTAATTACATGCTTATAGTACACTCACGTTGGCTTGCCGCAGATCTTGCGATGGTACCATTGCTTGCAGTTGGTGAAGTACTTCTTGTCAGTCCCCTGTATTTTCTGCATCGCGCACACGTTGGGTCTAAAAGAGATGAAATAATATTTCATTACGCTTTATTTTGCCGGCACATTACAGTAGACAATTTGAGTTTGCCCTTCACATCGAATTACTTGTTCACTTTACTTCAAGCAGTTGTGAAGAACAACACATTATGCCATTACAAATCAGTAGGCGTAGTAGGTTGTATATTTTCAAACATAAAACATAAATCATGCTTTGTAATTATACGAACAGAAGTCATGTTCGCTTGAAATTGAATAGCGCAGAACTTTCTATGTGCACATCATCATTTGAATAATTTCGGAGCCTTACCCATGCTGTCTGCCTCTTATCCTGCTGTGCTGAAGAACTGATTGATAGGGTGACTTTGCCAAACAAATAGTTGCAATCGAGGTGAGCGCCAAAGTGAATAAAGTTAAGTGCTGCATTTTGGCCTTTTGCCCTCCGCACTCCAGACAAGTCGGAGAACGGTGCGACCAGGAATATATAGTGAAGGAAACATTTATGGGGAGGGGCGTGGGGAGTGAGCCAAGACGGGCGTGGGGAGTGAGCCACAAATACAGTAATGATATTGAAAGAAAATAAGTAGAATAGATTGAAAAGAAAATCGATTCATTAATGTGAACAAATAATTTTGAGATACAATTATTGGTCTTCAAATTACTCCCAAATGCAATGCCATCCCTCGCCTGAGACATGAAGACTTGCATCAGCTCCTCAAGTTAATGCCTGGGTCAGCCATTAGATACATGGGGATTTCAGCTGCTGAGGACATCCACTGTAGAGAGTATCATAGCCAGGACATCTAGCCTTCCGAGGACATCCACTGTAGAGAGTATCATAGCCAGGACATTTATTTTACCACAGAAAGTCTCATTTGACCTGAACAAAGTTTCTCAGACAATAGATTCAGTCATTGGCCTGGACTGGGAACCCTGGACTGGGAACTCTGACAAAACTCATTTTTGTTAATACATCTGTCTCACATCCAGAGTATTTCAGCAGGGATGAATGCATTGTTAACTGGGATTCTCTTCCTCTGACCCTATTACGGGGGCTGAGTCACTGGCTTCCATGCCGTCCCTAGGAGGGGTGCGTTACGTAGTGCCAGGCTTTTTTCGCTATACTCGACTTGAGTTGGGTTGAGTCACTGACGTGATCTTCCTGTCCGGTTTGTCACTCCCTTGGGCTCATGCGGTGGAGGAGATCTTCGTGGGCTATACTCAGCCTTGTCTCAGGGTAGTAGGTTGGTGGTCTGTTGATATCCCTCTGGTGGTGTGGGGGCTGTGCTTTGGCAAAGTGAGTGGGGTTATATCCTGCCTGGTTGGCCCTGTCCGGGGGTATCGTCGGACGGGGCCACAGTGTCCCCCGGTTGCCCTTTTCTTGTGGCAACAGGTCACAAATCTTGCCGCTGTGATTGCACACTGTGGTATTTCACCCGATAGATGCGGGAGTTTATCCAAATTGGATTTGTTTTCGAATTCTTTGTGGGTCTGTGTAATCTGAGGGAAGTATGTGTTTCTAATATGGTCATACATTTGGCAGCTAAGTTTCCACCTCATTTTGTGGGCAGTGTGCACATAGCCTGTCTTCTCTTGAGAGCCAGGTCTGCCTACGGCGGCCTTTCTTTACATAGTCAAAGATTTCCTAAATGTTGGGTCAGTCACAGTGGTCAGGTATTCTGCCACTGTGTACTCTCTGTTTAGGGCCAAATAGCATTCTAGTTTGTTCTGTTTTTTTGTAAATTCTTTCCAATGTGTCAAGTAATTTTCTTGTTGTTTTCTCATGATTTGGTTGGGTTCAATTGTGTTGCTGTTGCTATCCTGGGGCTCTGTGGAGTCTGTTTGTGTTTGTGAACAGAGCCCCAGGACCAGCTTGCTTAGGGGACTATTCTCCAGGTTAATCTCTCTGTAGGTGATGGCTTTGTTATGGAAGGTTTGGGAATCGCTTCCTTTTAGGTGGTTGTAGAATATAATGGCTCTTTTCTGGATTTTGATAATTAGCGGGTATCGGCCTAATTCTGCTCTGCATGCATTATTTGGTGTTTTACGTTGTACACAGAGGATATTTTTGCCGAATTCTGCATGCAGAGTCTCAATTTGGTGTTTGTCCCATTTTGTGAATTCTTGGTTGGTGAGCGGACCCCAGACCTCACAACCATAAAGGGCAAAGGGTTCTATAACTGATTCAAGTATTTTTTGCCAGATCCTAATTGGTATATCAAATTTTATGTTCCTTTTGATGGCATAGAAGGCCCTTCTTGCCTTGTCTCTCAGATCGTTCACAGCTTTGTGGAAGTTACCTGTGGTCTCTCTCTCTCTCTCTCTCTCTCTCTCTCTCTCTCTCTCTCTCTCTCTCTCTCTCTCTCTCTCTCTCTCTCTCTCTCTCTCTCTCTCTCTCTCTCTCTCTCTCTCTCTCTCTCTCTCTCTCTCTCTCTCTCTCTCTCTCTCTCTCTCTCTCTCTCTCTCTCTCTCTCTCTCTCTCTCGGAGGACCTGAGCCCTAGGACCATGCCTCAGGACTACCTGGCCTGATGACTCCAGGCTGTCCCCGTCCCCAGTCCACCTGGTCGTGCCAGTTTCTGCTGTTCTGCCTGTGGCTATGGAACCCTGATCTGTTCACTGGACGTGGTACCTTGTCCCAGACCTGCTGTTTTCCAACCCTCTCTCTCTCTCTCTCTACCGCACCTGCTGTCTCCACCTCTGAATGCTCGGCTATGAAAAGCCAACTAGCATTTACTCCTGAGACGCTGACCTGTTGCACCTTCTACAACCACTGTGCTTATTATTTGACCCTGTTGGTCATCTATGAATGTTTGAACATCTTGAAGAACGATGGCCATGTCCTCTTATAATCTCCACCCGGCACAGCCAGAAGGAGACTGGCCACCCCTCAGAGCCTGGTTTCTCTCCAGGTGTCTTCCTAGGTTCCTTCCTTTCTAGGGAGACTTTCCTAGCCACTGTGCTTCTACATCTGCATTGCTGCTGTTTGGGGTTTTAGGCTGGGTTTCTGTAAAAGTACTTTGTGACATCTGCTGATGTAAAATGGGCTTCATGAATAAATTTGATTTGATTTAATTGTTTCATTCACTGAAGATACAGTGAGGGAAAAAAGTATTTGATCCCCTGCTGATTTTGTACGTTTGCCCACTGACAAAGAAATGATCAGTCTATAATTTTAATGGTAGGTTTATTTGAACAGTGAGAGACAGAATAACAACAAAAAAATGTCAAAAATGTTATAAATTGATTTGCATTTTAATGAGGGAAATAAGTATTTGACCCCTCTGCAAAACATGACTTAGTACTTGGTGGCAAAACCCTTGTTGGCAATCACAGAGGTCAGACGTTTCTTGTAGTTGGCCACCAGGTTTGCACACATCTCAGGAGGGATTTTGTTCCACTCCTCTTTGCAGATCTTCTCCAAGTCATTAAGGTTTTGAGGCTGACGTTTGGCAACTCGAACCTTCAGCTCCCTCCACAGATTTTCTATGGGATTAAGGTCTGGAGACTGGCTAGGCCACTCCAGGACCTTAATGTGCTTCTTCTTGAGCCACTCCTTTGTTGCCTTGGCCGTGTTTTTTGGGTCATTGTCATGCTGGAATACCCATCCACGACCCATTTTCAATGCCCTGGCTGAGGGAAGGAGGTCCTCACCCAAGATTTGACGGTACATGGCCCCGTCCATCGTCCCTTTGATGCGGTGAAGTTGTCCTGTCCCCTTAGCAGAAAAACACCCCCAAAGCATAATGTTTCCACCTCCATGTTTGATGGTGGGGATGGTGTTCTTGGGGTCATAGTCAGAATTCCTCCTCCTACAAACACGCAGAGTTGAGTTGATGCCAAAGAGCTCGATTTTGGTCTCATCTGACCACAACACTTTCACCCAGTTCTCCTCTGAATCATTCAGATGTTCATTGGCAAACTTCAGACGGCCCTGTATATGTGCTTTCTTGAGCAGCGGGACCTTGCGGGCGCTACAGGATTTCAGTCCTTCACGGCGTAGTGTGTTACCAATTGTTTTCTTGGTGACTATGGTCCCAGCTGCCTTGAGATCATTGACAAGATCCTCCCGTGTAGTTCTGGGCTGATTCCTCACCGTTCTCATGATCATTGCAACTCCACGAGGTGAGATCTTGCATGGAGCCCCAGGCCGAGGGAGATTGACAGTTATTTTGTGTTTCTTCCATTTGCGAATAATTGCTGTTGTCACCTTCTCACCAAGCTGCTTGGCGATGGTCTTGTAGCCCATTCCAGCCTTGTGTAGGTCTACAATCTTGTCCCTGACATCCTTGGAGAGCTCTTTGGTCTTGGCCATGGTGGAGAGTTTGGAATCTGATTGATTGATTGCTTCTGTGGACAGGTGTCTTTTATACAGGTAACAAACTGAGATTAGGAGCACTCCCTTTAAGAGTGTGCTCCTAATCTCAGCTTGTTACCTGTATAAAAGACACCTGGGAGCCAGAAATCTTTCTGATTGAGAGGGGGTCAAATACTTATTTCCCTCATTAAAATGCAAATCAATTTATAACATTTTTTACATGCGTTTTTCTGGATTGTTTTGTTGTTATTCTGTCTCTCACTGTTCAAATAAACCTACCATAAAAATTATAGACTGATCATGTCTTTGTCAGTGGGCAAATGTACAAAATCAGCAGGGGATCAAATACTTTTTTCCCCTCACTGTGACTTAGTTGGTAGAGCACGGCACTAGAGCAATGTCAGGATTGTAGGTTCTATTCCCGCTGGTATATATAATTATATAAATGATGTTTTGAATTTAGAACTGGTAAACCAAACAAAGCACAGTTGCATTGCATCTCCTGCATCTCCTGCATCTCCTGCATCTCCTGCATCTCCTGCATCTCCTGCATCTCCTGCATCTCCTGCATCTCCTGCATCTCCTGCATCTCCTGCATCTCCTGCATCTCCTGCATCTCCTGCATCTCCTGCATCTCCTGCATCTCCTGCATCT
Organism: Coregonus clupeaformis; assembly: GCF_020615455.1. Classification (NCBI taxonomy): domain Eukaryota; kingdom Metazoa; phylum Chordata; class Actinopteri; order Salmoniformes; family Salmonidae; genus Coregonus; species Coregonus clupeaformis. Next base: position 809,203 of record NC_059194.1, read on the forward strand.
CCTGCATCTCCTGCATCTCCTGCATCTCCTGCATCTCCTGCGTCTCCTGCATCTCCTGCATCTCCTGCATCTCCTGCGTCTCCTGGGAAAGATGAAAAGTAAAGTTCCAACCATCCAGGAGGACATCATGTCTTTCTGATGTTTTATGTCACCAACTGAGACCTGAATTACTTTAGCAGACCTGAAGCAGTAGTTACTGTTGGCTTCTTCCCCTGATCGCTACCATAGAAACAAACCACACAACAGAATTCCTTCTGTTATTTGAAAAAAAACGGACATTCACGCTTTATTTGGATAGTCCGGATAGTCCGTCTGTAGATGCTCTACAGATGGTCATACTATCAACAAACTATCTGTTGAAAAGCAACTGCTTGCTAAGGTTACGGTTAGTGTTAGCTTTAGAGTAAGGGTTAGGGTAAGGGTAAGGGTAAGGGTAAGGGTTAGGGTAAGGGTAAGGGTAAGGGTTAGGCTAGGGTTAGGGTAAGGGTTAAGGTTAGGGCAAAGGTTAGTAGATAGTTAGTTGAATTGTTACTGATAGTCTGTGGAGCATCTTCAGATGGACTATCCAAATAAAGTGATACCAAACTGACACTTTAAGGCAATCAAATCACTGATTAATGATTTCTAGTAATATTATGCACATTTATGAACAATGTATAAAAACTATTCAAGATTGAATCCAATATGTTTTTGTAAAAGGATAATGATGACATAAGCTAACAGTGATAAGTAGCATAATAGATTCACACCAAGTTCCACTGCCAGGGTTAGGGTTAGTTCCACTGCCAGGGTTAGGGTTAGTTCCACTGCCAGGGTTAGGGTTAGTTCCACTGCCAGGGTTAGGGTTAGGGTTAGTTCCACTGCCAGGGTTAGGGTTAGTTCCACTGCCAGGGTTAGGGTTAGTTCCACTGCCAGGGTTAGGGTTAGGGTTAGTTCCACTGCCACTGCCAGGGTTAGGGATTAGTTTCACTGCCAGGATTAGGGTTAGTTCCACTGGCAGGGTTAGGGTTAGTTCCACTGCCAGGGTTAGGGTTAGTTCCACTGCCAGGGTTAGGGTTAGTTCCACTGCCAGGGTTAGGGTTAGTTCCACTGCCAGGGTTAGGGTTAGTTCCACTGCCAGGGTTAGGGTTAGTTCCACTGCCAGGGTTAGGGTTAGTTCCACTGCCAGGGTTAGGGTTAGGGTTAGGTCCACTGCCAGGGTTAGGGTTAGTTCCATTGCCAGGGTTAGGGTTAGTTCCACTGCCAGGATTAGGGTTAGTTCCACTGCCAGGGTTAGGGTTAGTTCCACTGCCAGGATTAGGGTTAGTTCCACTGTCAGGGTTAGGGTTAGGGTTAGTTCCACTGCCAGGGTTAGGGTTAGTTCCACTGCCAGGGTTAGGGTTAGGGTTAGTTCCACTGCCAGGGTTAGGGTTAGTTCCACTGCCAGGGTTAGGGTTAGTTCCACTGCCAGGGTTAGGGTTAGGTCCACTGCCAGGGTTAGTTCCACTGCCAGGGTTAGGGTTAGGGTTAGTTCCACTGTTAGGGTTAGGGTTAGTTCCACTGCCAGGGTTAGGGTTAGTTGTACTGCCAGGGTTAGGGTTAGTTCCACTGCCAGGGTTAGGGTTAGTTCCACTGCCAGGGTTAGGGTTAGTTGTACTGCCATGGTTAGGGTTAGTTCCACTGCCAGGGTTAGGGTTAGGGTTAGTTCCACTGCCAGGATTAGGGTTAGGTCCACTGCCAGGGTTAGGGTTAGTTCCACTGCCAGGGTTAGGGTTAGTTCCACTGTCAGGGTTAGGGTTAGGGTTAGTTCCACTGCCAGGGTTAGGGTTAGTTCCACTGCCAGGGTTGAGGTTAGGGGTTAGTTCCACTGCCAGGGTTAGGGTTAGTTCCACTGCCAGGGTTAGGGTTAGGGTTAGTTCCACTGCCAGGGTTAGGGTTAGTTCCACTGCCAGGGTTAGGGTTAGTTCCACTGCCAGGGTTAGGGTTAGTTCCACTGCCAGGGTTAGGGTTAGGGTTAGTTCCACTGCCAGGGTTAGGGTTAGGGTTAGGGTTAGTTCCACTGCAAAGTTAGGGTTAGGTCCACTGCCAGGGTTAGGGTTAGTTCCACTGCCAGGGTTAGGGTTAGTTCCACTGCCAGGGTTAGGGTTAGTTCCACTGCCAGGGTTAGGGTTAGGGTTAGTTCCACTGCCAGGGTTAGGGTTAGTTCCACTGCCAGGGTTAGGGTTAGGGTTAGTTCCACTGCCAGGGTTAGGGTTAGGGTTAGTTCCACTGCCAGGGTTAGGGTTAGTTCCACTGCCAGGGTTAGGGTTAGGGTTAGTTCCACTGCCAGGGTTAGGGTTAGTTCCACTGCCAGGGTTAGGGTTAGTTCCACTGCCAGGGTTAGGGTTAGTTCCACTGCCAGGGTTAGGGTTAGTTCCACTGCCAGGGTTAGGGTTAGTTCCACTGCCAGGGTTAGGGTTAGTTCCACTGCCAGGGTTAGGGTTAGGGTTAGTTCCACTGCCAGGGTTAGGGTTAGTTCCACTGCCAGGGTTAGGGTTAGTTCCACTGCCAGGGTTAGGGTTAGTTCCACTGCCAGGGTTAGGGTTAGTTCCACTGCCAGGGTTAGGGTTAGGGTTAGGTCCACTGCCAGGGTTAGGGTTAGGTCCACTGCCAGGGTTAGGGTTAGGGTTAGTTGTACTTACAGGCGGACTGACACATTTACATTTCATCATCAGAATGCCAGCCAGCTACAGGAGCTAGACCACATTTTATTTAACTGCACAGAGCTCTGCTGTCTTCCCTGTCTGCCCTGTCTGCCCTGTCTTCCCTGTCTTCTCTGTCTGCCCTGTCTTCCCTGTCTTCTCTGTCTTCCCTGTCTTCCCTGTCTTCCCTGTCTTCCCTGTCTGCCCTGTCTTCCTTGTCTTCCCTGTCTTCTCTGTCTTCCCTGTCTGCCCTGTCTGCCTGTCTTCTCTGTCTTCCCTGTCTTCCCTGTCTTCCCTGTCTTCCCTGTCTGCCCTGTCTGCCTGTCTTCTCTGTCTGCCCTGTCTTCCCTGTCTTCCCTGTCTTCCCTGTCTGCCCTGTCTGCCTGTCTTCTCTGTCTTCCCTGTCTTCCCTGTCTTCTCTGTCTTCCCTGTCTTCCCTGTCTTCTCTGTCTTCCCTGTCTTCCCTGTCTTCTCTGTCTGCCCTGTCTTCCCTGTCTTCTCTGTCTGCCCTGTCTTCCCTGTCTTCCCTGTCTGCCCTGTCTTCCTTGTCTTCCCTGTCTTCTCTGTCTGCCCTGTCTGCTCTGTCTGCCCTTGGGCAAATGGAACAAGAAACATTCCAAGGTGTTTCCTCAGACATAGCTTCAGCTTTGATGCCAACCCAGAAGTTGACTTAAGCTGCTGTTAAGTACTACCTCTACCTCTACAGCCTTGGTACTTCTGACACCGGAGCTAATAATTAAATTAATGTTGATTCAGGTCTACCACACAAATATTTGACTGAACACAGGAGGTCTTGCCAAATCGACTAAAGGCCGACTAGAGCTTAAAGTCCAGTCAGTCAGACAAACTTTAGAAATAATTTCCACCCAGCTGTGGGAGCCTGTAGCGTCCAGTGTCAGGTATGAAGGAAGACCAATAAATCTACGATAGCAGTCTCTAAAAGACCTCTCTTGTTCCCCTCCATACCGTCATAATGCTCCATTGACCATGTGGTATTTTTCTACTAGCTCACTTCCACATAGAGAGAGAGGGAGCAGGGAGGTTGGAGGGTCAGGGGTTCAATTCCTCACAGAGAGAGAGAGGGAGCAGGGAGGTTGGAGGTTCGGGGGTCAATTCCTCACAGAGAGCGAGAGGGAGCAGGGAGGTTGGAGGGTCAGGGGTTCAATTCCTCACAGAGAGAGAGGGAGCAGGGAGGTTGGAGGGTCGGGGTTCAATTCCTCACAGAGAGAGAGGGAGCAGGGAGGTTGGAGGGTCAGGGGTCAATTCCTCACAGAGAGAGAGAGGGAGCAGGGAGGTTGGAGGGTCAGGGGTCAATTCCTCACAGAGAGAGAGAGGGAGCAGGGAGGTTGGAGGGTCAGGGGTCAATTCCTCACAGAGAGAGAGAGGGAGCAGGGAGGTTGGAGGGTCAGGGGTCAATTACTCACAGAGAGCGAGAGGGAGCAGGGAGGTTGGAGGGTCAGGGGTTCAATTCCTCACAGAGAGAGAGAGGGAGCAGGGAGGTTGGAGGGTCAGGGGTTAGGGGTTCTGATCAATATTAGTAGAATACAGAGCATTCGGAAAGTATTCACCCCCTTTGACTTTTTCCACATTTTGTTACGTTACAGCCTTATTCTAAAATTGATTAAATTGTTATTTTTCCTCATCAATCTACACACAATACCCCATAATGACAAAGCAATGCCCTTTATACAAATTTTTAAACTGAAATATAAGTATTCAGACCCTTTACTCAGTACTTTGTTGAAGCACCTTTGGCAGTGATTACAGCCTTGAGTCTTCTTGGGTATGATGCTACAAGCTTGGCACACCTGTATTTGGGGAGTTTCTCCCATTCTTCTCTGCAGATCCACTCAAGCTCTGTCAGGTTGGATGGGGAGCGTCGCTGCACAGCTATTTTCAGGTCTCTCCAGAGATGTTTGATCGGGTTCAAGTCCGGGCTCTGGCTGGGCCACTCAAGGACATTCAGAGACTTGTCCCGAAGCCACTCCTGCGTTGTCTTGGCTGTGTGCTTAGGGTCGTTGTCCTGTTGGAAGGCGAACCTTCGCCCCAGTCTGAGGTCCTGAGCGCTCTGCAGCAGGTTTTCATCAAGGATATCTCTGTACTTTGCTCCGTTCATCTTTCCCTCGATCCTGACTAGTCTCCCAGTACCTGCTGCTGAAAAACATCCCCACATCATGATGCTGCCACCACCATGAGTGGCTTACTGATGAGTGGCTTCCGGCTGGCCACTCTACCATAAAGGCCTGATTGGTGGAATGCTGTAGAGATGATTGTCCTTCTGGAAGGTTCTCCCATCTCCACAGAGGAACTCTGGAACTCTGTCAGAGTGACCATCAGGTTCTTGGTCACCTCCCTGACCAAGGCCCTTCTCCTCCGATTGCTCAGTTTGGCCGGGTGGCCAGCTCTAGGAAGAGTCTTGGTGGTTCCAAACTTCTTCCATTTAAGAATGATGGAGGCCACTGCATTCTTGGGGACCTTTAATGCTGCAGACATTTTTTGTACCCTTCCCCAGATCTGTGCCTAGACACAATCCTGTCTCGGAGCTCTACGGACAATTCCTTTGACCTCATAGCATGGTTTTTGCTCTGAGATGCACTGTCAACTGTGGGACCTTATATAGACAGTTGTGTGCTTTTACAAATCACGTCCAATCAATTGAATTTACCACAGGTGGACTCCAATCAAGTTGTAGAAACATGTCAAGGATGATCAATGGAAACAGGATGCACCTGAGCTCAATTTTGAGTCTCATAGCAAAGGGTCTGAATACTTATATAAATAAGGTATTTCAGTTGTTTTTTTTTTATACCTTTGCAAAACATTTCTAAGAACCTGTTTTCGCTTTGTCATTATTTGGTATTGTGTGTAAATTAATGAGGATTTTAATTGATTTAATCAATTTTAGAATAAGGCTGTAACGTAACAACATTTGGAAAAAGGGATGGGGTCTGAAGACTTTTCCGAATGCACTGTATATAGGGAATTCAATGCTATTTTAGATGCACCACTAGTAGTATAGCATTTATGTAATGAAATGAATGTTCTTGGCTGTAACTTAAGCAATTTAACTTATTCTGAGATATTTAGCTGGTGTTTAACATAAACTGTGAAGGTTTCTTTAATGCCAAAGGGGGGGAAAAAGACCCAGACTTTGTAACAATGTAGTAATTATCCATTAACAGTCAAACCCAGCAGGTATACAGGATGCTGCGTGGTGGGAGTCAGTCTACTGCACTGCCACGTCTACCGTCATCCCCTAGACTACATAGAGCTGTGGAATACTGCTAATTAAACTCATTATTCAGAAGCCACATATTCAGTATAAGGACTACAGTGCACTGTATGAGACCCAAGGTTCATTATTGTAGGTGTGCTACAGTATATATCATTATTTATGTGAATTTATAAACTGGGTGGTTCGAGCCCTGAATGCTGATTGGCTGAAATCTGTGGTATATCAGACCGTATACCATGGGTATGACAAAACATTTATTTTTACTGCTCTAATTATGTTGGTAACCAGTTTATAATAGCAATAAGGCACCTCGGGGGTTTGTGATATATGGCCAATATACCACGGCTAAGGGCTGTATCCAGGCACTCCGTGTTACGTCGTGTCTAAGAACAGCCCTTAGCCGTGGTATATTGGCCATATACCACACCCCCTCGGGCCTTATTGCTTAATTAACCTTCCTGTCTATGTGTTCTAGAGTGGCCTTCTCTTCCTTCCTGTCTATGTGTTCTAGAGTGGCCTTCTCTTCCTTCCTGTCTATGTGTTCTAGAGTGGCCATTCTCTTCCTTCCTGTCTATGTGTTCTAGAGTGGCCGTCTCTTCCTTCCTGTCTATGTGTTCTAGAGTGGTCTTCTCTTCCTTCCTGTCTATGTGTTCTAGAGTGGCCTTCTCTTCCTTCCTGTCTATGTGTTCTATAGTGGCCTTCTCTTCCTTCCTGTCTATGTGTTCTAGAGTGGCCTTCTCTTCCTTCCTGTCTATGTGTTCTAGAGTGGCCTTCTCTTCCTTCCTGTCTATGTGTTCTAGAGTGGCCTTCTCTTCCTTCCTGTCTATGTGTTCTAGAGTGGCCTTCTCTTCCTTCCTGTCTATGTGTTCTAGAGTGGCCTTCTATTCCTTCCTGTCTATGTGTTCTAGAGTGGCCTTCTCTTCCTTCCTGTCTATGTGTTCTAGAGTGGCCTTCTCTTCCTTCCTGTCTATGTGTTCTAGAGTGGCCTTCTCTTCCTTCCTGTCTATGTGTTCTAGAGTGGCCTTCTCTTCCTTCCTGTCTATGTGTTCTAGAGTGGCCTTCTCTTCCTTCCTGTCTATGTGTTACAGCGTGTGCTTGTGGAAGACAGACAGAAGACAGAGGGACCACCTGTGCTAATTAGCTATCTAGCATGCTCCTGTGTGTAATGGATGAAGGCCACCAGAAACGTGTTGTCACTGAAAGATACTGTTGTCTGCAACTGTGACAGTGTACAGTAAGTGTAGATTTTGCATTTGTGAAATAATTTTGATGTGATATGAAAGTAAAGGGCTTTATGTTTCTAGAACCGTACCGCAATTGAGAATCGATTCACGTTTAAATTGAGTATTTGGATGTTTTGGCTACCAGAGCCAGTCTACCTCTGAGATATCATTACAAGGTCCTTGGACCTTAAGGAGTAACGGCAGGCTCCTTAAGAGTACATCTTGGGTTTAGTGTGCTATACGTTTTGTGGGGCTGAGTTGTTTTTACTGGCTGGCGTGTTGGAGGGTGAAAAACAAACATTATAATTCTTTAAAAGGCATTTCTCAGGGACGGGTGGGTCAGAGTAGAGCTGGACAGCTGAGGACCCCTCTACATCATCAGGGAAGACTGAAAGTTTGTGATGCCCCTGAAAGCTCTATAGGTACGCTGTGGTCCTCTGTAGCTCAGCTGGTAGAGCACGGCCCTTGTAACGCCAAGGGTAGTGGGTTTGATCCCCCGGGACCACCCATACGTAAAAATTTATGCGCACATGACTGTAAGTCGCTTTGGATAAAAGCGTCAGCTAAATGGCATATTATTATTACTGTTACCCTCCTCAAACAAACAGAGAATCACTACGTGTGTGTGTAATTGTCGCGCCCTGGCTCTGGGGACTCTTTAATGTTGAGCCAGGGTGTTAGTTTCTATGTTTTGTGTTTCTATGTTGGCCGGGGTGGTTCTCAATCAGAGGCAATGTGAATCCGCTGTTGCTTGTTGTCTCTGATTGGGAACCATACTTAGGTAGTCGTTTGGCATTTGTGTGGTGTGGTATCTTGTTCCGTGTCGGTTTGTTTGTTAACCGAGGACTTCACGTTTCGTTTTGTGCATTGTATTAAGTACTCCATTAAAGATGTAGGCATTCCACGCTGCGCCTTGGTCTACTCCTTTTGACGATCGTGTGTGTGTGTGTGTGTGTGTGTGTGTGTGTGTGTGTGTGTGTGTGTGTGTGTGTGTGTGTGTGTGTGTGTGTGTGTGTAATAGCATTTGCTGTGTGTACGGTTATTTATTTAATAATTTTCTAATAATGGTCAGCGTAGGAGGAATGTATTTGAGATGTAATTTCTCAAATTTTCAAAGTAACACATGAAAAATGGATCGATATACAATCTTCTCTGAGAGAGTGGTTGATGGATAGATAGTTAACTGGTCGTTGGGGCTGTATTTCTTCTATTGTTGTTGAAAGAAGACAGAGATTAAATATGACGTTACCTTGTGGACAGCCGTCTATTTCTTCTATCAGGGTTTTATGGCCATGTCCAACAGGAGTGAGTTACCATGGGGCCTAGTTAGAGATGAACAGTTAACTATACTGTTGCCGTGGGGCCTAGTTAGAGATGAACAGTTAACTATACTGTTGCCGTGGGGCCTAGTTAGAGATGAACAGTTAACTATACTGTTGCCATGGGGCCTAGTTAGAGATGAACAGTTAACTATACTGTTGCCATGGGGACTAGTTACAGATGAACAGTTAACTATACTGTTGCCATGGGGCCTAGTTAGTGATGAACAGTTAACTATACTGTTGCCATGGGGCCTAGTTAGAGATGAACAGTTAACTATACTGTTGCCATGGGGCCTAGTTAGAGATGAACAGTTAACTATACTGTTACCATGGGGCCTAGTTAGAGATGAACAGTTAACTATACTGTTGCCATGGGGCCTAGTTAGAGATGAACAGTTAACTATACTGTTACCATGGGGCCTAGTTAGAGATGAACAGTTAACTATACTGTTGCCATGGGGCCTAGTTAGAGATGAACAGTTAACTATACTGTTGCCATGGGGCCTAGTTACAGATGAACAGTTAACTATACTGTTACCATGGGGCCTAGTTAGAGATGAACAGTTAACTATACTGTTACCGTGGGGCCTAGTTAGAGATGAACAGTTAACTATACTGTTGCCATGGGAACTAGTTACAGATGAACAGTTAACTATACTGTTGCCATGGGGCCTAGTTAGTGATGAACAGTTATCTATACTGTTGCCATGGGGCCTAGTTAGAGATGAACAGTTAACTATACTGTTGCCATGGGGCCTAGTTAGTGATGAACAGTTATCTATACTGTTGCCATGGGGCCTAGTTAGAGATGAACAGTTAACTATACTGTTACCATGGGGCCTAGTTAGTGATGAACAGTTAACTATACTGTTGCCATGGGGACTAGTTAGAGATGAACAGTTAACTATACTGTTACCATGGGGCCTAGTTAGTGATGAACAATTAACTATACTGTTGCCATGGGGCCTAGTTAGTGATGAACAGTTAACTATACTGTTGCCATGGGGCCTAGTTAGTGATGAACAGTTAACTATACTGTTGCCATGGGGCCTAGTTAGTGGTGGTTGCGTAAATTCTCCAGAATCTCTCCTGTAAACATTCTCAGTGCATAAATCTGACAGCGCCATCCAACCCTTATTCGTTTCAGCGCCATCCAACCCTTATTCGTTTCAGCGCCATCCAACCCTTATTCGTTTCAGCGCCATCCAACCCTTATTCGTTTCAGCGCCATCCAACCCTTATTCGTTTCAGCGCCATCCAACCCTTATTCGTTTCAGCGCCATCCAACCCTTATTCGTTTCAGCGCCATCCAACCCTTCTTCTCTTCAAACCTTTAGAAGCACAGTAGTAGCCGGGACCAAATATTGGTCAATTGGCCACTCCAACCTCTCTAGGAATGGAATACATAGTATACATATTAATTTTTAAGTATTTTTCTCACTTATGGTCATATCACGTTTTGTCTAGTGTTTATCAGTTTGCCACTGTATCAAATAATGTGTTAGACCTTCCAGAAATCAAGGTCTCAGATGATGCAGCGGGGTTAAGAAGAACGGGTTGTGTAATCTGTCCATTTAAAGTAGCATATGGTAACTTAGATGAAACAACTATCATACTAGTGTAGTTTTGTGCTTGTAGTTGGGTCAGGTTACCAGGGCAGATGTCTTGAAGTGACAAGGGTCAGTGGCTCACAAAAGTGCTCTGGGCCATGTTATTGCGAGCTCCGATGTTTTGTGTTCATACCTACTTGCCTACTTAATATATATATAATATAATTATATAATAGCCTACTTGTAGCCTCACAAAACCTGTGGCCTCACATAATTGTAGTAAAGTTTAACAGACTTCCCTTTAAAGGGAAACCATATGTATAGTTTCATTGATAATGTCTGTCCCCTGGATCCAATATCATCAACCATTGAGGTAGTCAATGGTGGTCAGGTTTCATTGTTAGACAGGTAATGAATAGAGAGTGGGCCTTATTATCATGGATGAATAGCAAGCTAAGATAAATGTCACACACATTTATTACTTGCTATTAACCACCGTTATCGGTTTTCACCATTGTCCATGGCCTGCACTACCTACCAGCCAGCTCTAGCCTGGACAATTATTGGCCAGTCTGCACAGCGCACAGCGCGCTATCGACCCAGAACATATCGGATTTTCTGCCGGAATCACTGAATCACTGGACCTTTAACACTGGATCATCGCAACTAGCTAGCTGCAACCGAATGGCTGTTGTTGTTGGCTAATCACCACTAATCACTACTTGTCCCAAAGCTAGCACCAGTTAGCCTTGAGCTAGCCTCGAGCCAGGACCATCTCCCGGCTATCTACCTCTCTGTCAACCGGACGGGACCTCCTAGTGTTGACACCGAGCCCCGCCGATCCATCATGACTGGCCTGCCGACGTAATCGCCTGATGTGGTTTCAACATGCTTCCCGTTGTGATGACCACGAAGATCCATCTGCTAGCCCCGGCCCGCTAGCACACGCAATCAACAGCCATGCCTCCTGCTCGCCTTTGCCGTAGCAGCCATGGAACTACTCCCAGACTCACCTATTGCTGTTCACTGGACCTTATTATCACTCAGCTACAGAGCTGATGCCTGCTGGACTGTTCTATTATACGGTACCCCATCCTGTTTATCTGTTTAGCCTCAGCCCAAACTTTCGTTGCCATTACCAGTTTGTTGTCTTAGCTCTCTCGAATAACACCTGTGATTGCTTTATGCCTCTCTCCCATGTCAATATGCCTTGCCTATTGCTGTTTCGGTTAGTTCTTAATATACAATTTCACTGTAGAGCCCCAAGTCCCGCTCAACCTGCCTCAGATAGCTCCTTTGTCCCACCCCCCCAAACACGCGGAGACCGGCTCAATCGGTGCCTCCAGTGATGCTATCTCTTTCATCTTTACCCAACGCTTAGGTTTACCTCCACTGTACTCATATCCTTCCATATCCTTGTCTGTACATAATGCCCTGAATCTTTTCTACGCCAGGAAATCTGCCCCCTTTATTCTATGTACCAAACGCACTAGAAGACCAGTTCTTAAAGCCTTTAGCCGTATCCTTATTCTACTCCTCCTCTGTTCCTCTGGTGATGTAGAGGTTAACCCAGGCCCTGTAGCCCCCAGTCTCACTCCTACTCCCCAGGCGCTATCTCTCTTGTAGCAACCCCTGTTACTAGCCTGTTCAACCTCTCTTTCGTATCATCTGAGATCCCCAGAGATTGGAAAGCTGCCGCGGTCATCCCCCTCTTCAAAGTGGGTGACACTTTAGATCCAAACTGTTACAGACCTATATTTACATTTGACATTTTAGTCATTTAGCAGACGCTCTTATCCAGAGCGACTTACAGTTAGTTAACAAACAGATCATCAACCATTTCGAATCCCACCGTACCTTCTCCGCTATGCAATCTGGTTTCTGAGCTGGTCATGGGTGCACCTCAGCCACGCTCAAGGTCCTAAACGATATTATAACCGCGATCGATAAAAGACAGTACTGTGCAGCTCTCTTCATCGACCTGGCCAAGGCTTTTGACTCTGTCAATCACCACATTCTTATTAGCAGACTAAATAGCCTTGGTTTCTCAAATGACTGCCTCGCCTGGTTCACCAACTACTTCTCAGATAGAGTTAAATGTGTCAAATCGGAGGGCCTGTTGTCTGGACCTCTGGCAGTCTCTATGGGGGTGCCACAGGGTTCAATTCTTGGGCCGACTCTATTCTCTGTGTATATCAATGATGTCGCTCTTGCTGCTGGTGACGCTCAGATCCACCTCTACGCAGACTACACCATTTTGTATACATCTGGCCCTTCATTGGACACTGTGTTAACAAACCTCCAAACGTATTTCAATGCCATACAACACTCCTTCTGTAGCCTCCAACTGCTCTTAAACGCTAGTAAAACTAAATGCATGCTCTTCAATGGAACGCTGCTTGCACCCGCCCGCCCGACTAGAATCACTACTCTCGGCGGGTCTGACTTAGAATATGTGGACAACTACAAATACCTAGGTGTCTGGTTAGACCATAAACTCTCCTTCCAGACTCACATTAAGCATCTCCAATCCAAAGTTAAATCTAGAATCGGCTTCCTATTTCGCAACAAAGCCTCCTTCACTCATGCTGCCAAACATGCCCTCGTAAAACTGACTATCCTACCGATCCTTGACTTCTGCGATGTCATTTACAAAATAGCCTCCAACACTCTACTCAGCAAATTGGATGTAGTCTATCACAGTGCCATCCGTTTTGTCACCAAAGCCCCATATACTACCCACCATTGTGACCTGTACGCTCTCGTTGGATGGCCCTCACTACATATTTGTTGCCAATCCCACTGGCTCCAGGTCATCTATAAATATCTGCTAGGCAAATCCCCGCCTTATCTTAGCTCATTGGTCACCATAGCAACACCCACCCGTAGTATGCGCTCCAGCAGGTATATCTCACTGGTCATCCCCAAAGCCAACACCTCCTTTGGCCGCCATTCCTTCCAGTTCTCTGCTGCCAATGACTGGAACGAACTGCAAAAATCTTATCTCCCTCACTAACTTTAAGCATCAGTTGTCAGAGCAGCTTACCGATCACTGCACCTGTACACAGCCCATCTGTAATTAGCCCACCCAACTACCTCATCCCCATATTGTTATTTATTTTGCTCATTTGCACCCCAGTCTCTCTATTTGCACATCATCTTCTGCACATCTATCACTCCAGTGTTAATACTAAATTGTAATTATTTTGCACTATGGCCTATTTATTGCCTTACCTCCATAACTTACTACATTTGCACACACTGTATATAGATTTTCTATTGTGTTATTGACTGTATGTTTTGTTTTTGTTTATTCCATATGTAACTCTGTGTTGTTGTTGTTTTTATCGCACTGCTTTGCTTTATCTTGGCCAGGTCGCAGTTGTAAATGAGAACTTGTTCTCAACTGGCTTCCCTGGTTAAATAAAGGTGAAATTTAAAAATAAATAAAAAACATCATCATCATGATTGCTCTTCAGGTGGATGAGTGCCCTCTCATGGTACGATGTATCCTGAAAACCATTGTTGATACTTTCTGTGACATTTCAGGTGGCCGCTAGTGGTTGTGCAATGCAAAACTGATATGAAACCTTAAAAACACATCTAAAATAATATGCCTAATCTGTAGGAGCCAAAATCATTGTCCTTATATACAATAACTCATTAGTGGACAAAGGGACGTTTTTAATGATTATAAACGTTATTATAGTATTATTACCGGTTGTTTTCACCTACCCTCACCAGCAGACAATTAGACCAAAACAAACACAGAAGGAACATCATTATTTTTCCTCTAGTCTACATCATAAACATGACACCTGAATCTTGTTGTTAATCTGTCAGTCTGACTAAATACGCGGACATGTTGTCTAGGACTACCGCACCGCACCTAAAATCGGGATATTGGTAACGTGAAGCCTCTATCTATTTACCGTGCTCCACCACTTTGAATAGTGATAGGGGCAGTGGCGGCTGGCCGATAGAGGGCGCTAGGGCGCCGCCCCCTTAAATAAAATTATTTTAAAAAATAAAATAAAAAATAAATAAAAATAATAATAATAATAATAAAAACATCAGTATGTCAATATTTGTGTGTTTGAAATATGGAATGCACACAGTAATATGTGTAAGATATGATAGAAAATCATATTCGCAACCTTTCCTCTGCCTGTCAAACGCCTCGTCAGCTCTGGGCGATACAGAAAGTGCCCCGGAGGAGGCGGGTCTACGTAGCAGTTAAGCCAATTGCTAATTTAAGATATGAATGTATGACATAAAATGTAGCTAATCAGCGATTTTAATTCGAATCCAAGGAGGGCGATTATTTTATCGCCCTCAAGCTCGCCCCTGATAAAATAAGGACCGGGCTCCAGTGGCGCCATTTTTACTAGACGACAATGGCGAGCGCAAAGCGTTACTCCTCCAAGACCCAACCCTAACTCGGTGAAATCTCTCCTCCAAGATCCGTTTGAGAGGAGAACTTTGTCAGAGAAAGTTCGGGTGAAAGAGCTGGGCCCAGATCAACCTGACCTCTCAATCAGACAGCAGGCTAGCGAGAAAGGGAAGCAGTATATGCGCGGCTTCTCCCGTAGCTGGTACACCAGGAAGGCTTGGCTAGCTGGGTGCACTGATGCTAATGCTTTATTTTACTTTCCGTGCTTGCTTTTTAAAACGACGGAGAACCTGTCAGAGAAGGTAAAGAAACATGAGAACACCAGGGCACACATGGACAACTCTGTAAAGCTAGCTGTATTAGGAAGGGTGAACATTGCTACGCAGCTGGATGACGGCCACAGGATTGCGGTGAGGAAACACAATGAGGAGGTGGATAAAAACAGGCACATTCTATCCAAAATTATCGATTGTGTGAAGTTCTGTGGGGCTTTTGAGTTGGCCTTGCGTGGGCACGAGGAGACTGACTCCTCGGACAACCCCGGCATTTTCCGGGGCTTAGTGGATTTTGTTGCCTCCTCGACAGTGTGCTGGAGGAGCACCTGAAGACAGCTACCGTTTTTAAGGGCACGTCAAAGACGATACAGAACGAGCTGTTGGACTGTATGCTGTCAGTGCTTAAGGATTACATCCTGGAGGAAGTAAAGAGTGCTGATTTTATCGCCATTCAAGCTGACGAGACGACTGACGTTTCCACCCACTGCCAGTTGGTGCTTGTGATACGCTACATCGATGCTAAAAGTAACGTCCAAGAGCGTTTTTCGAGTTCATTTTGATCGAGAACGCAACCGCCCGACACCATCGCTACAGCGCTGCTGGAGAGGCTCAGCACCATACTCTCACATGGACAAAAGGCCAAACTTATTGCCCAGGCTTACGACGGAGCAAGTGTGATGAGGGGAGCCACCGGCGGAGTGCAGCGTAAAATACTGGATGTGTACGAAAATGCGCACTACGTCCACTGCTATGCACATCAGCTGAACCTCATCATGCAGCAGGCTACTTCACGCATCCCCAGGATCGGCACTTTCTTTTCCGACCTTGCAGGATTTTCTGCTTTCTTCTCCAGGTCTCCCAAGCGAACCACCGTGCTTGACGAAGTGGTTGCGCATAGACTCCCAGAGCCTCTACAACACGGTGGAACTTCCACAGTCGCGCTGTAAACACTGTGTACGAGTACAGGGATGACCTCCTAACGTGTTTCCAGACCATCAGAGACTCTGGGAACTTTGATGCCCCGACTGTCAGAGAGGCGGGGGGCTTTGTGAGGATGCTCGAAGACGAGGCTTTCTGTTTTTCCTGGCACTGTTCCACAAGATCATGCCAAATGTGGACATGCTTTTCAGCCAGCTGCAGAAGAGGAACATCGACCCTGTCTTCATTAAAGCACTTGTCCAGAGGTTCACAGACAGCATGCTAACAATCAGGTAAATAACTATATTTACTATTGGCTGATAAAGATGTTGTTAGAAAGATGAATAGTTCACTTACAACAGTTTAAAAGCCTAAATGTGTCTGGTCATCAAAGTGAGTGATTATCATAGAGCCGTCACAATTATATTTGTTTTAGTATTTTAAAAGGAAAGAGAAGACACAATCAGACGTTGATAATAATGCAGGAAAGTACTACACAGTTTGTAATAATTATTCAGGTGTCCACCAGGTCAATTTCTAGAAGAGGCCTAGTTGTTATTGAAGATTAACTTTATTGCTAAGTGCACAGCAGAACAAAATGATGTTGCATCCCTCTCACAAATGTAATAGAAAAAGGCTTTAAAACGTAATAACATCAGTTAATTATGTACATCACAGGTTAAAAGCAGTTACTAGACATAGTTTGTGTGTATATACACACTATCTGTCTGTCTGTCTGTCTGTCTGTCTGTCTATATATATATATATATATATATATATATATATATATATATATATATATATATATATATAAAAGTCACTGGTTGTGTGTTGAGGGGGAATTACAGTGAGTTAAGAAGTCTGATTGCAAGTTATCAAATTAAACTTTATTTTTTTGGACCCAGGGCCTCAATTCCCTCTTTGTGTGGGGACAGCGCATCTGACGAGCAGCAACAGCCCATCAAGCGACGGAGGATGCTGGGACCAGGAGAACAACAGAGGTTGGCTATAGAGGTAAGTTGTGATGTAATTGTCAGTGTTTCCCCCTAGAACTTTTTTCAGGCCTGGTAGTATGTAGCCAAAACCCTGAACAATCAGCACCTTGGTAATCATATACTTGAGTTGGACATAGGCATGTGTCAGTCAGGATCACTTGCATCAAAATAGCTTAATTGCAAATTAAAGCTGATGATGTATCTTTTACAGGTATGTGATACCATCCTGAGTCATGCCAAAGAGAGGTTCTCCTTCACCCAGCACCTCATCAGCGCAACACTATTGCACGGAGAGTTGTTCCCACAACACAGTGTGAAGTTCCCGATACAGCGCTTGAAACAACCGTGGGCGTACCCCATGTTGAACAAGGCCAAGCTCAAAACCGAACTGTCCCTCATCTATGAGAACAGTGAGTTCAAGGCTTGTAGTGGTGCAGTGCCCCTGTACCAGTTCTTCATGGAGAACAACCTTCAGAGCACTTTCACAGAGACTGCCAGCCTCCTCAAGATCCTCATCACCACACCCATGACAACTGCTGAGTCAGAAAGGTGCTTCTCTACACTGAAAAGGATCAAGACCTTCCTGAGAAACAGCATGACACAGGATCGCCTGAACGCTCTGGCCATGCTCTCCATGGAGAAGAAACTTGTCAGGGACATTCCTGACTTTAATCAAAGGGTCATTGAGAGGTTTGCCACTCAGAAGGACAGACGGGCAAAATTCCTGTACAAATAAGATGACAGACACACACACACAGAGCAGCTCTGGCCGCATGTTTCTTTGTATATAGTTGACCTTAGCATAAAAAAATCCAGTTATATATGGTACTCTAGAAAGTCTTAATAGTGTCTTTGCTAATATTACTGTATATATGTTGTTTTGTATCAATTAATTGTTGCAGTTCTGGAGCACATTAACAATTAGTCACATTTAGTATGATCATAAAATACTGTATGCTATTCTTCCAGTCAAAGGTTTGAGTTCATCCACTTGATATCCATTTCTATATTATACATCCTTTTATACAGTGTAAGATTTCCTATAAACTTTATAATAATTTCATGTTATTGTCCACTTTCCACTCTGTTCTGACAGCATGCCTGTTGCGTTGCCTGTTTACTACCAATGGTGAAAAGTTCACTTTAAATGCAAATGAAAGGCTTGGGTTTGTGTAATATGTTTTTGTGTAAGAATGCCTCAACTTTTTAATATTGGCATTAAATAATTACTGAATGTTTCACTGAGCACTGCTGTCCTGCAGTTTGTGTTAAAATATATCGCGATGGTTACAGGAAAAAAAAAGTATGGCACAGCCCCACCGAGAATATTTTTCACCAGCCGCCACTGGATAGGGGGTGTGAGAGAGTCAGAGGCAGTGGAGATTAGTACGACGAAGGTGCACCTGCTTAGAGTAGGTGACATTATCAACAGGACTCCGGACAAAAGTCCTCGTCAATTAGTCATAGCTCTACCTTCAAATTAGTTTCTACTTGTTATTGGGACTTCAATTGTTACCTGAATTTCCCCTGGGAAGCACTTTGTGCTGATATCTACTAGAACCATCGAACTCAGCATTGCAGTGGGAGCTAACAGAGATAAAGGAAGATCTAATGCAAAAGGGGATTACCACTCTCTGTCTGTCCTCATCACAAGGAGGGGTACAAGAAGATGTCCGTTCAGATACCGGACGATACAGACTTTACCTCTTTCAAGGAACAATGTGAAAACCACGAAGGATGGACAGCGCGCTACAACAAGGGAAGCGTGACGGTGTGGTGCAGGGACGAAGAGTGTAAAACTATCCAGAAACTAAAGGCAAGTGTCTCGCTTCTACAGCATCCTTCTGGTACGACTGGTGCTGTGCTTAAAGGGAAAACACTGCACTGCAGAGAGGAGAGGAGAGAACACTGGAAGTGTGGAATTTGAGGTTTCCAAGAGCAACCCGACTACTGTAGCGCTTCTCGAGATTATTATCATTTTTTTTCAACTGAACAGTTTCGAATCTAATGTATGGAATCATAATGATCATTTTCCTAATGTTTAAATCAATACGATCATCAATAAATCCTGTATACAGCCTTATTCATGGTATTTGTCTGGAGTAGACTATAGTTAGACTTGAGGCGTAGCTTTACCCTTGTGAATAACATGCAGGGGCGGTGTGTTCAATAGGGCGATATGGGCGACGCACTGCCAAACGGGAAAAGGAAGGGATTTTTTTTCTAATCAATTATATCACGGCAACAGTAGTTATCAGTGTTGTAATCTAGACGTCTGGTCTGATCTGCCACTAAATGTCCAATCAGGCTAAAGTCGTGCTTCAAATGGCCACCCCCCCTTTTGGGGCGATTTCAGTCAGGTTGAAAATCGCCCAGAAGTCTGTCATAGACTCCCATGTAAAATCTATTTTTTCAAATATCAGAGCTTTCAATACAATCTCATGGGTGTCTGAGGGCTTGCACTTACGCGCTTTCGTCATACGTAACATAACCATGAACGTAACTAAGAAAAGAGCGGGTAGCCTCATCAATCAATTCACTATTACTGTCAAAATGGCAGTGCAACTCGATTGTCTCTTTGAAAGAAGTTCCTTTTTGTCGGCGAACAAATCAAGATAAATTGGCAACGAAACAATTAGGACCTCCCAGACCAAATTTAATAATTCAACAGGTTTCTACTAAAGGCGGAAAGTCCTACACCCGAGGATTTTCCAAAAATTGGTACGAACGAAAAAATAACATTGCCACTCAACTGGATGAGGGATACAGGCTAGCTGTCCGCCGCCACAACGATGAGGTTAGTGTTGATAATCACAAGTTTACTGGAGAACTGAGACCAAGTAGAGACTTTGGACAGGGTGGATATGGTATAATAAAGGCAGTTTATTCAGAGGTAAAGATATCTGGAATCGCGTGCACGGACCCGTTCGTCAAACTCTTAGGGAGCTATACATTAAGCCCCATTACTTACCATATCAGATAAGAGAAATTGCTGCAGCTACATATATTTTACATCCTGGCCCTACATAGTTCACTATTTGCATCACTTACCAAAATATTACAGGTGGTCATATATGCTTGGAAAGTGGAGATGCCATAGAACGTCAAAAAGTAAACATTGCTGGAGACACATTGCCGTTTTGGAGAAGACATCGCGTTTGCTAGCGAAGAGATTTGTTGTGGCAAATGAACTTGGGCTGGGAATTGCCAGGAACCTCACGATAAGATATATGCATTGCGAGTCTCATGATTCTATACGTAGTGCGATTCGATACTGTGATTTTATTGCGCACCATATGTCTGTTGCAGAGGGATCAGAAAGCCATGAGAACGAGTTTTGATCAGTCATGGAAATAAAGTGCTGAAAACAAATTGGCTCCCAATGTGAAAAGATTGAGAACAAGCTATGAAGGAACAATAATGGTGTTTTTGGTGCAGGTACAGCCAACTAGCGCTAAAATATTGCGATATTGTCAATACAGTATATCGTAAAGTATCACTATGTAACTCGATTTCTTTCACCCCAATCCCTCAAATTAACGGTAAATAACTGAATTGTTTGCCCCACATTTAGCTAAGATGATTAGCTAGCCAGCTAAAATGTTTTATTTAGTTAGCAGTCGCATCTACAATAGTTTACTGTCAATAACATGTCTCCAAAAATGACGTGGTGTCTCCAATTGTGTTGACATTTTACAATTGCGATGCGCATCCATGAGTATCCACTTTCTGTAGCTCAGCTGGTAGAGCACGGCGCTTGTAACGCCAAGGTAGTGGGTTCGATCCCCGGGACCACCCATACACAAAAATGTATGCACGCATGACTGTAAGTCGCTTTGGATAAAAGCGTCTGCTAAATGGCATATTATTATTATTATTATTATTATTATTATTATCTGAAGAGAGCCCCGAAACATTGTGTGCAGACATTTTATGCAATAAATGAAGTAGGTTGAATCTAGTAGTTCTGATCTTCTGATTGGTCCTGATGAGTTGGGCGAGGTCCCCTCCAGGCTACTGTCACTGTTGCATTGGCTCTGAGTCGGGTTCTCTGTCTTCAAATGTTCAGCCTAAGAGAGGGGATTTTTTGTGTGTGTGTGTGTTTAACAGTGATGATGTGTGTGTGTGTGTGTGTGTGTGTGTGTGTGTGTGTGTGTGTGTGTTTAACAGTGATGATGTGTGTGTGTGTGTTTGTGTGTGTGTGTGTGTGTGTCCTCAGAGCAAGAACTCGTGAGTTGGAAGAACTGAGAGGCCTATGGCGTGGGTGTTGTCCTTGGCCACCTGCTGACAAGGCTGACAAGATAGGACCCTTTTGTCCATTGTTATTGGATAGGAACAGAACTTATAACCAGCTCCTGACCTAAATAGATCTTAGCACAACATTTTACTCAACATATCATATTCCATATTCACTATAACAAATATATTTACTACGACATTAGCAAGAACCGCCACATCCTCAGCCGGCTAATCCAGTGTGTGAAGTTTTGCGGAGTGTTTGAGTTAGCTTTGCGAGGCAAAGATGAAACTGAGGGCTCCACCAACCCTGGTAAGCCAACACTTTTGAGATCAGTCAATAAATGCTTCTGGTATTGACTTATATGCTGCCCCTGTCTTCATGTTGTTGCTGGACATATCTTTTTAAAAATGTGTGTAGGTCACCTAAATCATCAGAAAAATTGCCCCCCCTGAGAATTTTTTCAGGAGCCGCCACTGATAACATGGCATTGAGTAATTCCCCTGTTCATACAATTTTCTGATTAGGTAGGTGTTTAACTACACCAGGATTTAGGCTTTGTAAAGCACTGGTGACTGTTAACATAGTCGACCATGAGTTATTATAATATGTGCTGGTCTCTTGACCATATTAGTGGCAGGTAATGACAAATACTGGAACATTCCATTACCCATAATGCTGTGGTTCTCTTCTGTCCTCCCCCCTTAGAGACCCCTGGAGCATTCCATTACCCATAATGCTGTGGTTCTCTTCTGTCCTCCCCCCTCAGAGACCCCTGGAGCATTCCATTACCCATAATGCTGTGATTCTCTTCTGTCCTCCCCCCTTAGAGACCCCTGGAGCATTCCATTACCCATAATGCTGTGATTCTCTTCTGTCCTCCCCCCTTAGAGACCCCTGGAGCATTCCATTACCCATAATGCTGTGGTTCTCTTCTGTCCTCCCCCTTAGAGACCCCTGGAGCATTCCATTACCCATAATGCTGTGGTTCTCTTCTGTTCTCCCCCTTAGAGACCCCTGTAAAACTCACTAGATAAATAACTGCAGAGGTTTCTCATCTTCTCATTTTGCAGCAAATGCTTGTTGTTACGAGAGCAGTTTATTCAGTCTCAGAGCTTAATGTCTAGTGAATGTGTAGTGAATAGGGCTATGATGATATAATGCTAAGCTAGGGGGGAGGAGGAGGAGGAGGAGGAGGAGGAGGAGGGAGAGAGAGATAGAGAGAGAGAGAGAGAGAGGGCTCATAAAATATGATGAAGATGATAATCCTAAATTATTAAAAGGAGAGCTTCCTCTCATTTATGATAATTTAGGATAGCAACATTATGCAGTAAAATGTTGCTATCCTTTACCAATAATTTAGTGGTTTCCCAAAACATAGCCTACACTCTTAGAAAAAAGGGTTCCAAAAGCGTTCTTCGGTTGTCCCCATAGGATAACCCTTTTTGGTTCCAGGTAGAACCTTGTGAAAAGGGTGTTACATGGAACCCAAAAAGGGTTCTACCTGAAACCAAACAGGGTTCTTCAAAGGGTTCTCCTATGGGGACAGCCAAAGAACCCCTTTAGGTTCTAGATAGTGCCTTTTTTTTCTGAGTGTATTCATGTCCTAAAATCCTAATCAGTTCCAGAGGATGGAAGGTTTGTGATTGCACCATTGGATAGGAATTCAGGTGGATCCCAATTCTGCACCACAGTATAGCAGTAGAGTAGTATAGTAGTATAGTAGTATAGTAGTATAGTAGTATAGTAGTATAGTAGTATATTATTATAGCAGTATAGCAGTATAGCAGTATAGCAGTATAGTAGTATAGTAGTATAGTAGTATAGTAGTATAGTAGTATAGTAGTACAGTAGTATAGTAGCATAGTAGTATAGTAGTATAGTAGTATAGTAGTATAGCAGTATAGTAGTATAGCAGTATAGCAGTATATTAGTACAGTAGTACAGTAGTATAGCAGTACAGTACTATATTATTAAAGTAGTATAGCAGTATAGTGGTATAGTAGTATAGTAGTATAGCAGTATAGTTGTACAGTAGTATAGCAGTATAGCAGTATAGTACTATAGTAGTAAAGTAGTATAGCAGTATAGTAGTATAATACTATAGCAGTATAGTACTATAGTAGTAAAGTAGTGTAGTAGTATAGTAGTATAGCAGTATAGCAGTATTGGGGCACTAGGCAAATTGTAGGTCTTGTGAGCGGAAACTTGAACATTGTGAGAATTTTGTGCAACTTCCGGCGCCCGCTTACAGTGAACACTTACAGTTTTAGACAGTAGCCAATAGTCTATTGTGGCTATTTTAACATAATGTAGGCCTACCAACAAAACCAATGGAGAAAATCCCAGAACATTTTCACATGGAAATAGCTTTTGATTTCTATGATATAGCCTACAGTAGCCAATATGTGGTGTTCAATGCAGACCTGCATTGCATGAGACTTTTAAAAACGTTTTTACATTATGAAGGACTTGACATTAATTCATTATTTTTTACTTGGTCTGTAACACCATTGGCCAAATAGGTAACTTTAAATTGCATTGTATTGTGTTGTATGATGCAAGAAACCACTTTACAAATAAAACATTCATTATTATTACCATACAGAGAATTAGACAATGTAGGCTACCCCTCTGCCTATTGGCTTATTTGCATATTCAAGCCTATCTCAAAATACAACACTGCCCCTTTCATTAAGACAAGCTTCGTGGTCCTCTGTAGCTCAATTGGTAGAGCATGGCGCTTGTAACGCCAGGGTAGTGGGTTCGATCCCCGGGACCACCCATACACAAAAAATGTATGCACGCATGACTGTAAGTCGCTTTGGATAAAAGCGTCTGCTAAAAATGGCATATATTTTTTTACCTGACTGGCTTTTCAAAGAAATGCAGCCTACACTTTTGTGCTCTTGTAGGAAGCAGTAACTCCCCATTGCTGACCTATACTTATCTATGCCTGGGCTAATAACTGGCTAACTAGCAAAGAATATCAACAAATGTGAACACGCGTGACTCTGCGCTCTGATCTGATCTGATCTGAAAAGCGCATTCTCTCGTGGGTTATTGAAAGACCGGTCATGGGCTACCCCCCGCCAGTAGAATTCTACTCCGTTGCGCTCTGGCTCTGCCTACCACAAAATCACAGACTCAATCTTGCAAAGTTAGATTTGTTTTGATTTGTTGCATTGAAAAGGGGATGATATAATGTTGATTCGATCACAGAAAAAACGTTTATCTATAAAGTGCAAACTAATGGGGCGAACTGCACAGAGACACAATCTCTTGTGTCTCTGTGTGGCCTGGCATTTCTTCTACTCCGCAGTCCTGGAGGAAGTGCGGGGCCGCGCACGCGCGCAATGTAGAGGGAACGTTGGTCCTAGGGAAAGGGAAAAGGAAACGTAAAGGGCAAGATACCTAGTCAGTTATACAACTGAATGCATTCAACTTGAAATGTGTCTTCCACATTTAACCCAACCCCTCTGAATCAGAGTAAGACTAGATCATCTGACCACACCTCTGTAGAAAGCAGCTATACTGTAGTCCTAGGTAAGACTAGAGGATCACTAGATGATCAGACCATGCCTATGTAGAAGGCCTCTGGTTTCTGCCTGTCAGAAAGGAAAGCAATCTTGGTCTCTGAGGTGACGTCCACCCAGGAGACGTCCTGAAAAATGAACAATGGAAAACTGTGGTAATGGCTAGCAGCTAGTAACGAGGAAACCTGATTCCCCTCTGCTGCCAAGAGGGTAACAGCCCTTACTGAAGGAACTCCAGCTGACCCTGTCGGGAACCCAGATGGGGGTAAATAAAGAGGAAAGACAAGAAACAGTGTATGAATTATGAATTGTTTAGAAAGATGAATGAGAAAACAAATGTTGACACCCAGAACGAACGTCAACAGAAAGGAGATGATGGCTAGACAGACCTGTCTTTATAATGCATGAATCTTTCCGGGGGCACTGATGCACTTCTTGGCTCCTGAATAATAGAACATTCGCGTAGAGGTATTGACGACATTCCATTCAGAGGGACCTAACCTAAGGAGCCAACCACGGCAGTGGAAATCGGGGAAGCTAATAGGCCTTCTGTTGAAGCCAGGCCTGGATGGTGAATTATTAACGCAACACCAGCGATCTACTGATTGAGTTACATGGAGCCGTTTGCTACGTTGACCCGACACACAATATCTGATTGTGTTGCACCTGGAATGCTATACAGCACTGTAATCCCTGCACACTGATCAACTAAAGGCATCCTGTAAGATTTACAATGGAAGGAAGTGGAATTCTTATTCCGGGGCTTAACCCCTCTTTACAGTATTCCTCTCCTGGACTTTACACCTCGATGACAATGGGTCAAATTGAATTGAATGTATCATCTCTTTGTCCTGTAGTTTCCACTTTAATCTTGAATCCTGTCTTTTCTTAATTCTTAATTCTTTACTCACAAAGAGTCCGACATTTGATGAGCCATTTGATGAGCCAAAAAACCAATGTTCCCCACTGAAGATGACTTTCATTAAAATAAAGCTAATTGATCACAGAAGAGCCTAAATAAACATATTTACTACAGCTATGGAGTGCAACAGGAAAGTAAACTAAGTTGTGCATTATAATGCATTATTCACAGCTAATAAGGTGTTAAAAATGCGCTTATAATGCTTAATGGAGAGGGTATCCAAAGGAAGTGTTATGGGAAACTCCTGTAGCAGCCTCATAGTTAAATACAAACAATAAACTTCTGACCACTGGTTCCTCTCTCAGTCCTTCCTTCCTCTCCCAAACCCAAACACAAGGAAAGGCTAGGGGCCACCATCATTAGAAAAGATCTGATGAGATAAGATACATTTGTCTTGGACATAAAAACACTCAAACCCAAACAGAAGGAATGGCTTGGAATGGCCCACTCTACTGCTGTGGCCCCCAGCTATCCCACGCTCCCCCCCACTCTGCTGCTGTGGCCCCCAGCTATCCCGCCCCCCACACTCTACTTCTGTGGCCCCCAGCTATCCCACGACCCCCCTCCACTCTACTTCTGTGGCCCCCAGCTATCCCACGCCACCCCCCCACTCTACTTCTGTGGCCCCCAGCTATCCCGACCCCCCCCCCACCACTCTACTTCTGTGGCCCCCCAGCTATCCCACGACCCCCCCCACTCTACTGCTGTGGCCCCCAGCTATCCCACGCACCCCCCCACTCTGCTGCTGTGGCCCCCAGCTATCCCACGCTCCCCCCCACTCTACTGCTGTGGCCCCCAGCTATCCCACACTGATGGGTCAGAGATATGGGGGAAAACCACATATTTGCTTGTTTACGTTGTGATATGATACACTGTGCTTGACTTGTAGCTAGGCCTACTGTATGGAGTTTAATATGATGTACACTGAACTGTATCCAGTTTAATATGATGTATACTGTACTGTATAGAGTTTAATATGATGTACACTGTACTATATACAGTGAGGGAAAAAAGTATTTGATCCCCTGCTGATTTTGTACGTTTGCCCACTGACAAAGAAATTATCAGTCTATAATTTTAATGGTAGGTTTATTTGAACAGTGAGAGACAGAATAGCAACAAAAAAATCCAGAAAGACGCATGTCAAAAATTTTATAAATTGATTTGCATTTTAAGGAGGGAAATAAGTATTTGACCCCCTCTCAATCAGAAAGATTTCTGGCTCCCAGGTTTCTTTTATACAGGTAACGAGCTGAGATTAGGAGCACACTCTTAAAGGGAGTGCTCCTAATCTCAGTTTGTTACCTGTATAAAAGACACCTGTACACAGAAGCAATCAATCAATCAGATTCCAAACTCTCCACCATGGCCAAGACCAAAGAGCTCTCCAAGGATGTCAGGGATAAGATTGTAGACCTACACAAGGCTGGAATGGGCTACAAGACCATCGCCAAGCAGCTTGGTGAGAAGGTGACAACAGTTGGTGCGATTATTCGCAAATGGAAGAAACACAAAATAACTGTCAATCTCCCTCGACCTGGGGCTCCATGCAAGATCTCACCTCGTGGAGTTGCAATGATCATGAGAACTTTGAGGAATCAGCCCAGAACTACACGGGAGGATCTTGTCAATGATCTCAAGGCAGCTGCGACCATAGACACCAAGAAAACAATTGGTAACACACTACGCCATGAAGGACTGAAATCCTGCAGCGCCCGCAAGGTCCACCTGCTCAAGAAAGCACATATACAGGGCCGTCTGAAGTTTGCCAATGAACATCTGAATGATTCAGAGGAGAACTGGGTGAAAGTGTTGTGGTCAGATGAGACCAAAATGGAGCTCTTTGGCATCAACTCAACTCGCCGTGTTTGGAGGAGGAGGAATGCTGCCTATGACCCCAAGAACACCATCCCCACCGTCAAACATGGAGGTGGAAACATTATGCTTTGGGGGTGTTTTTCTGCTAAGGGGACAGGACAACTTCACCGCATCAAAGGGACGATGGACGGGGCCATGTACCGTCAAATCTTGGGTGAGAACCTCCTTCCCTCAGCCAGGGAATTGAAAATGGGTCGTGGATGAGTATTCCAGCATGACAATGACCCAAAACACATGGCCAAGGCAACAAAGGAGTGGCTCAAGAAGAAGCACATTAAGGTCCTGGAGTGGCCTAGCCAGTCTCCAGACCTTAATCCCATAGAAAATCTGTGGAGGGAGCTGAAGGTTCGAGTTGCCAAACGTCAGCCTCGAAACCTTAATGACTTGGAGAAGATCTGCAAAGAGGAGTGGGACAAAATCCCTCCTGAGATGTGTGCAAACCTGGTGGCCAACTACAAGAAACGTCTGACCTCTGTGATTGCCAACAAGGGTTTTGCCACCAAGTACTAAGTCATGTTTTGCAGAGGGGTCAAGTACTTATTTCCCTCATTAAAATGCAAATCAATTTATAACATTTTTGACATGCGTTTTTCTGGATTTTTGTTGTTGTTATTCTGTCTCTCACTGTTCAAATAAACCTACCATTAAAATTATAGACTGATCATGACTTTGTCAGTGGGCAAACGTACAAAATCAGCAGGGGATCAAATACTTTTTTCCCTCACTGTAGAGATTAATATGATGTACACTGTACTGTATCCAGTTTAATATGATGTATACTATACTGTATAGAGTTTAATATGATGTACACTATACCTTATAGAGTTTAATATTATGTACAGTGTACTGTATCCAGTTTAATATGATGTACACTATACCTTATAGAGTTTAATACAATGTACACTGTACTGTATCCAGTTTAATATGATGTACACTGTACTGTATCCAGTTTAATATGATGTACACTGTACTGTATCCAGTTTAATATTATGTACATTATACTGAATAGAGTTTAATATGATGTAAACTATATTGTATAACGAGCACGAAGACGGATGTAATCTAAACAGAGAGCATTAAGATGGATGTAATCTAAACAGAGAGCATTAAGATGGATGTAATCTAAACAGAGAGCATTAAGATGGATGTAATCTAAACAGAGAGCATTAAGATGGATGTAATCTAAACAGAGAGCATTAAGATGGATGTAATCTAAACAGAGAGCATTAAGATGGATGTAATCTAAACAGAGAGCATTAAAATGGATGTAATCTAAACAGAGAGCATTAAGATGGATGTAATCTAAACAGAGAGCATTAAGATGGATGTAATCTAAACAGAGGCCATTAAGATGGATGTAATGTAAACAGAGAGCATTAAGATGGATGTAATCTAAACAGAGAGCATTAAGATGGATGTAATCTAAACAGAGGCCATTAAGATGGATGTAATCTAAACAGAGAGCATTAAAATGGATGTAATCTAAACAGAGAGCATTAAAATGGATGTAATCTAAACAGAGAGCATTAAAATGGATGTAATCTAAACAAGAGAGCATTAAGATGGATGTAATCTAAACAGAGAGCATTAAGATGGATGTAATCTAAACAGAGAGCATTAAGATGGATGTAATGTAAACAGAGCGCATTAAGATGGATGTCACCTTATGTAATACAGTGGGGAAAAAAAGTATTTAGTCAGCCACCAATTGTGCAAGTTCTCCCACTTAAGAAGATGAGAGAGGCCTGTAATTTTCATCATAGGTACACGTCAACTATGACAGACAAAATGAGAAAAAAAAATCCAGAAAATCACATTGTAGGATTTTTAATGAATTTATTTGCAAATTATGGTGGAAAATAAGTATTTGGTCAATAACAAAAGTTTCTCAATACTTTGTTATATACCCTTTGTTGGCAATGACACAGGTCAAACGTTTTCTGTAAGTCTTCACAAGGTTTTCACAAACTGTTGCTGGTATTTTGGCCCATTCCTCCATGCAGATCTCCTCTAGAGCAGTGATGTTTTGGGGCTGTCGCTGGGCAACACAGACTTTCAACTCCCTCCAAAGATTTTCTATGGGGTTGAGATCTGGAGACTGGCTAGGCCACTCCAGGACCTTGAAATGCTTCTTACGAAGCCACTCCTTCGTTGCCCGGGCGGTGTGTTTGGGATCATTGTCATGCTGAAAGACCCAGCCACGTTTCATCTTCAATGCCCTTGCTGATGGAAGGAGGTTTTCACTCAAAATCTCACGATACATGGCCCCATTCATTCTTTCCTTTACACGGATCAGTCGTCCTGGTCCCTTTGCAGAAAAACAGCCCCAAAGCATGATGTTTCCACCCCCATGCTCCACAGTAGGTATGGTGTTCTTTGGATGCAACTCAGCATTCTTTGTCCTCCAAACACGACAAGTTGAGTTTTTACCAAAAAGTTATATTTTGGTTTCATCTGACCATATGACATTCTCCCAATCCTCTTCTGGATCATCCAAATGCACTCTAGCAAACTTCAGACGGGCCTGGACATGTACTGGCTTAAGCAGGGGGACACGTCTTGCACTGCAGGATTTGAGTCCCTAGCGGCATAGTGTGTTACTGATGGTAGGCTTTGTTACTTTGGTCCCAGCTCTCTGCAGGTCATTCACTAGGTCCCCCCGTGTTGTTCTGGGATTTTTGCTCACCGTTCTTGTGATCATTTTGACCCCACAGGGTGAGATCTTGCGTGGAGCCCCAGATCGAGGGAGATTATCAGTGGTCTTGTATGTCTTCCATTTCCTAATAATTGCTCCCACAGTTGATTTCTTCAAACCAAGCTGCTTACCTATTGCAGATTCAGTCTTCCCAGCCTGGTGCAGGTCTACAATTTTGTTTCTGGTGTCCTTTGACAGCTCTTTGGTCTTGGCCATAGTGGAGTTTGGAGTGTGACTGTTTGAGGTTGTGGACAGGTGTCTTTTATACTGATAACAAGTTCAAACAGGTGCCATTAATACAGGTAACGAGTGGGGGACAGAGGAGCCTCTTAAACAAGAAGTTACAGGTCTGTGAGAGCCAGAAATCTTGCTTGTTTGTAGGTGACCAAATACTTATTTTCCACCATAATTTGCAAATAAATTCATTAAAAATCCTACAATGTGATTTTCTGGAATTTTATTTCTCAATTTGTCTGTCATAGTTGACGTGTACCTATGATGAAAATTACAGGCCTCTCTCATCTTTTTAAGTGGGAGAACTTGCACAATTGGTGGCTGACTAAATACTTTTTTTTCCCCACTGTATCTCATAGGCAACACTTCATTTAGTTTATTATTCATTCAACTAATATATCTCATATGGTAAATTAATTTAGTTAGGTCTTGGTGTATTCTGTTGGTTCCATATGGTCACACAGGTATTACTGTAATATAAAATATTCAACTTCCTCAACTTCAAATGCTGTTGTTATGGTGGTGTACTGTGTTCCCACCTGGCGATCTTTTGAATTACAGTTGTTGAAGGTTTTCTGCACAGTGCAATCTTTTCTATAAAACACGGACTGATCTATGGGGAACATTCCAAATAACAATTTGTTAACATAAATCCTTCTAGAAGAGAGACTGTAGCAGCTTCTGTGTCTGATCTATTTTCATAGCATGCACTACATCCGTTCTAAACTTTATTGATACTAAAGACAGTTCCAATTTCAGAGGCCGCAGTTCAGGGAAGTTGAATCAATCACTGTCCTACCTTGTTATTCATATCTAACCCTAGTCCTATAACTGTAGCAGCAACAATGTAGTTATAGGGTTTATCGGTATAGGTTATTAGACAAATATATTTATCATTTCATTTTTAAAATATAATATGTGTTGTTTTACTTATTGTTTCAGATGAAGATAGTGTGCAAGGACGTGACTGCTGAGACCCTTTACGACGTCCTTCATGACACCAGCTACCGGAAGAAGTGGGACAGCAACATGATTGACACCCACGATATCGGCAGGCTTACTGTCAACGCAGACGTAGGATATTACTCCTGTGAGTTAGTGTCAGACGTAGGATATTACTCCTGTGAGTTAGTGTCAGACGTAGGATATTACTCCTGAGAGTTAGTTTCAGACGTAGGATATTACTCCTGTGAGTTAGTGTCAGACGTAGGATATTACTCCTGTGAGTTAGTGTCAGACGTAGGATATTACTCCTAATGGTTCGTGTCAGACGTAGGATATTACTCCTGTGAGTTAGTGTCAGACGTAGGATATTACTCCTGTGAGTTAGTGTCAGACGTAGGACATTACTCCTGTGAGTTAGTGTCAGACGTAGG
The DNA here is from genome assembly GCF_020615455.1 of Coregonus clupeaformis. Lineage (NCBI taxonomy): Eukaryota > Metazoa > Chordata > Actinopteri > Salmoniformes > Salmonidae > Coregonus > Coregonus clupeaformis. The sequence continues at coordinate 840,652 of NC_059194.1, forward strand.
ATATTACTCCTGTGAGTTAGTGTCAGACGTAGGATATTACTCCTGAGAGTTAGTGTCAGACGTAGGATATTACTCCTGTGAGTTAGTGTCAGACGTAGGATATTACTCCTGTGAGTTAGTGTCAGACGTAGGATATTACTCCTGTGAGTTAGTGTCAGACGTAGGATATTACTCCTGATGAGTTCGTGTCAGACGTAGGATATTACTCCTGTGAGTTAGTGTCAGACGTAGGATATTACTCCTGTGAGTTAGTGTCAGACGTAGGATATTACTCCTGTGAGTTAGTGTCAGACGTAGGATATTACTCCTGTGAGTTAGTGTCAGACGTAGGATATTACTCCTGAGAGTTAGTGTCAGACGTAGGATATTACTCCTAATGGTTCGTGTCAGACGTAGGATATTACTCCTGAGAGTTAGTGTCAGACGTAGGATATTACTCCTGTGAGTTAGTGTCAGACGTAGGATATTACTCCTGTGAGTTAGTGTCAGACGTAGGATATTACTCCTGTGAGTTAGTGTCAGACGTAGGACATTACTCCTGTGAGTTAGTGTCAGACGTAGGACATTACTCCTGTGAGTTAGTGTCAGACGTAGGATATTACTCCTGAGAGTTAGTGTCAGACGTAGGACATTACTCCTGTGAGTTAGTGTCACATTGTTTACTGATGATAAGCCTCCTGGTATTGAATCAGTATTCAGGAGGCAGGTGGAAACTACAGCCGGGGTGGAAGCAGAAGGTTGCTCTGACTCATCAGGCACTCGTCAGGGACCGTCATAACTGTTGTGTTTGTGCGTGTGTGTGTGTGTGTGTGTGTGTGTGTGTGTGAGTACATGCCTGTGTGTGTGTGTGTGTGTGTACTTCCATGCGTGTGTGTGTGCTCTTGCGAGTCTAAGCAGATGGGTTGTCAAGGTCAAAGCAGATAACATCCAGCAACTTCTGACTCTTTCTGTCATTAGAAGTGAAAAGAAGGTAGAGGAGGAGGAGGAAGAGGAGGAGGAGGAGGAGGAAGAGGAGGGGGAGGAGGAAGAGGAGGAGGAGGAAGAGGAAGAGGAGGGGGAGGAGGAAGATGATGAGGAAGAGGAGGAGGAGGAGGAGGAAGAGGAGGAAAGGGAGGAGGGGGAGGAGGAAGAGGAGGAGGAGGAAGAGGATGAAGAGGAAGAGGAGGAAGAGGAGGAGGAGGAAGAAGGGGAGGAAGAGGAGGAGGAGGAAGAAGAGGAAGAGGAGGAGGAAGAGGAGGAGGAGAAAGAGGAGGAGAAAGAGGAGGAGGAAGAGGAGGAGGGGGAGGAGGATAGCAAGTCACTCTGAGCAGGCAGCACAGTAGTAACAGCGGATTATCCACTACAGAGAAGCACCAGCAGAATCATACAACTAAATTATGGCTGAGGTTTCTCTTCATATAGACAGAGGCTGCATCCCAACTGGCATCCTATTCCCTATATAGTGCACTTCTTTTGTCCTTAGGGCCCTGGTCAAAAGTAGGAAATAGGGTACCATTTGGGACACACACAGAAACAAAGAGCTCTCTTTTCAGTATTGATCTGGCCAACATATGAAGAGTTATGGTACTGAAGCCTACTGTCACTACTATCCCACAGAGAGACTAACCAGTACTGTCACTACTATCCCACAGAGAGACCAACCAGTACTGTCACTACTATCCCACAGATAGACTAACCAGTACTGTCACTACTATCCCACAGAGAGACTAACCAGTACTGTCACTACTATCCCACAGTGAGACTAACCAGTACTGTCACTACTATCCCACAGAGAGACTAACCAGTACTGTCAATACTATCCCACAGAGACCAACCAGTACTGTCACTACTATCCCACAGAGAGACTAACCAGTACTGTCACTACTATCCCACAGAGAGACTAACCAGTACTGTCACTACTATCCCACAGAGACTAACCAGTACTGTCACTACTATCCCACAGAGACTAACCAGTACTGTCACTACTATCCCACAGAGACTAACCAGTACTGTCACTACTATCCCACAGAGAGACTAACCAGTACTGTCACTACTATCCCACAGAGAGACTAACCAGTACTGTCACTACTATCCCACAGAGACTAACCAGTACTGTCACTACTATCCCACAGAGACTAACCAGTACTGTCACTACTATCCCACAGAGAGACTAACCAGTACTGTCACTACTATCCCACAGAGAGACTAACCAGTACTGTCACTACTATCCCACAGAGAGACTAACCAGTACGGTCACTACTATCCCACAGAGACTAACCAGTACTGTCACTACTATCCCACAGAGAGACTAACCAGTACTGTCACTACTATCCCACAGAGAGACTAACCAGTACTGTCACTACTATCCCACAGAGAGACTAACCAGTACTGTCACTACTATCCCACAGAGAGACTAACCAGTACTGTCACTACTATCCCACAGAGAGACTAACCAGTACTGTCACTACTATCCCACAGAGAGACTAACCAGTACTGTCACTACTATCCCACAGAGACTAACCAGTACTGTCACAACTATCCCACAGAGAGACCAACCAGTACTGTCACTACTATCCCACAGAGAGACTAACCAGTACTGTCACTACTATCCCACAGAGAGACTAACCAGTACTGTCACTACTATCCCACAGAGAGACTAACCAGTACTGTCACTACTATACCACAGAGAGACTAACCAGTACTGTCACTACTATCCCACAGAGAGACTAACCAGTACTGTCACTACTTTCCCACAGAGAGACTAACCAGTACTGTCACTACTATCCCACAGAGAGACTAACCAGTACTGTCACTACTATCCCACAGAGAGACTAACCAGTACTGTCACTACTATCCCACAGAGAGACTAACCAGTACTGTCACTACTATCCCACAGAGAGATTAACCAGTACTGTCACTACTATCCCACAGAGAGATTAACCAGTACTGTCACTACTATCCCACAGAGAGACTAACCAGTACTGTCACTACTATCCCACAGAGAGACTAACCAGTACGGTCACTACTATCCCACAGAGACTAACCAGTACTGTCACTACTATCCCACAGAGAGACTAACCAGTACGGTCACTACTATCCCACAGAGACTAACCAGTACTGTCACTACTATCCCACAGAGAGACTAACCAGTACGGTCACTACTATCCCACAGAGAGACTAACCAGTACTGTCACTACTATCCCACAGAGAGACTAACCAGTACTGTCACTACTATCCCACAGAGAGACTAACCAGTACTGTCACTACTATCCCACAGAGAGACTAACCAGTACGGTCACTACTATCCCACAGAGACTAACCAGTACGATCACTACTATCCCACAGAGAGACTAACCAGTACGGTCACTACTATCCCACAGAGAGACTAACCAGTACTGTCACTACTATCCCACAGAGAGACTAACCAGTACGGTCACTACTATCCCACAGAGAGACTAACCAGTACTGTCACTACTATCCCACAGAGAGACTAACCAGTACTGTCACTACTATCCCACAGAGAGACTAACCAGTACGGTCACTACTATCCCACAGAGAGACTAACCAGTACTGTCACTACTATCCCACAGAGAGACTAACCAGTACTGTCACTACTATCCCACAGAGAGACTAACCAGTACTGTCACTACTATCCCACAGAGAGACTAACCAGTACTGTCACTACTATCCCACAGAGAGACTAACCAGTACTGTCACTACTATCCCACAGAGACTAACCAGTACTGTCACTACTATCCCACAGAGAGACTAACCAGTACTGTCACTACTATCCCACAGAGAGACTAACCAGTACTGTCACTACTATCCCACAGAGAGACTAACCAGTATTGTCACTGCTATCCCACAGAGAGACTAACCAGTACTGTCACTACTATCCCACAGAGAGACTAACCAGTACTGTCACTACTATCCCACAGAGAGACTAACCAGTACTGTCACTACTATCCCACAGAGAGACTAACCAGTATTGTCACTGCTATCCCACAGAGACTAACCAGGATATTTACTGAGCTCTAATGTACTTGCCTCTTATCTTATCTTTACACCTGCTGACTGTCCTCCCTTTGGTTTCAACTGTCATGTCTTTTATTTCATTACTGTATTTGACAGTTTTATATACTTCACCTTGAGTCAACTGCCGTACATGAACGGCAGTTAGTGTGAGTCAATATGCCCCATATGTAGTAGACTAAACCATGTTTCTCATAGTAAAAGCTGTTTCTATGACTAACCACATGTTGCAGATGAAAGGTACAGCAAACGAGCAGTCATAGAAATAGACTGAATAGACTGGGTTGTGAGGCAGTTCATCACTGAGAATCATTGAGAACTCTAGAGAATTAGACAATAGAATACTACAGTATGTGGACATGTGGACACATTGAAACATCTTCCACTAAAGTCATGTTGTCATTGTGTCTGTAGGGAAGTGCCCGAGCCCCCTGAAGAACAGGGACTTTGTCACCATGAGATCATGGCTTCCTCTGGGCAACGACTACCTGATCATCAACTACTCTGTCAAACACCCGGTATGTACCTTTATCTACACACAGTGTTGGTTGGCTCGGAATATTATCAGCCGTCACAACGGACGAGTGGCTGGTCATCTTTTTCGTACAAGTAGGATTACTCTTGTGCTACAGCACCCAAAGATGATTTTACTTATCTAAAGTTGAGCATGTCTTAGAGTGAATTTTGTACAATAGATAGATGCCATTAGTACTGCCTGCCAAAGGCTCAGTCTGCGGTATAAGTTGAGTCAACATCCCTACATGCCTCTGTTGTGACCTATCACAGAAGTCCGGGTTGTGAATAAAAAAAAAAAAAAGTCTAAATATAATGTGAACAGCTGACTGGTTTAATTTGTTATGGTAATTCATTCGTGAATAATACTTTCATTTGATCGGTCTTATTCCAGCAATATCCACCCAGAAAGGACTACGTGAGAGCGGTGTCGCTGCTGACAGGCTACCTGATTCAGTCCAACGGAGCAAACTCCTCCACTCTCTATTACCTAACGCAGGTCGATCCCAAAGGTAAACCTTTTAACTGGTTATATACAGTACTGAGCATCTTAAATGATTTAAATAACATAGTGTTTTGGTGTTTTACAGTACAGCTCTATGCTGGTCAACACTGGATATGGATACAGTGCATCGTTGTCATTGAGTGCTACGAGAACCCTACTGTTTGTGTACGTAACAGCATTAATGTTAGCTGAAACTCCCCTCGCTTCACTCCACTGAGAGAGTCCTGTTGAAATATCTCTGTGTACACAGACATAGGTCCTAGGAAGGAATCAGGCAAAGATCAAACGCAAAAAGATGATGTTACATAAGTAACTTTTTGAACCCTACTAGGCTGATGATATGACCTGCGGAGTATCCTTCCTATCCAAGATATTGAAGGTGCTTTTAACGACTGTGCTCTAAAGAAGGCCATTACTGACCGAAAGCGTAGCCATTAAAATACTGACATTGCATCTGATTGAAGTGTGGAGAGACCATTTCACTACAGTATATATCTTCTCTTGCACCTTTTCTAAACCTAAAGGCGGGGTGCAGCAGATCACCACATTGTCTAAAACTACTACGTGTGTTCCATTGTAATTTAACAACTGTTTTCATCATTGGACTTAGCTTGTATTACAGCTTAATTCTAGCCTAGTTTTTGTCCCTGAGTGAGAAGAGACTTGGTGTGTGTGTGTGTGTGTGTGTGTGTGTCCCTGAGTGAGAAGAGACTTGGTGTATGTGTGTGTGTGTGTGTCCTTGAGTGAGAAGAGACTTGGTGTATGTGTGTGTGTGTGTGTGTCCTTGAGTGAGAAGAGACTTGGTGTATGTGTGTGTGTGTGTGTGTCCTTGAGTGAGAAGAGACTTGGTGTATGTGTGTGTGTGTGTGTGTGTCCTTGAGTGAGAAGAGACTTGGTGTATGTGTGTGTGTGTGTGTCCTTGAGTGAGAAGAGACTTGGTGTATGTGTGTGTGTGTGTGTGTCCTTGAGTGAGAAGAGACTTGGTGTATGTGTGTGTGTGTGTGTCCTTGAGTGAGAAGAGACTTGGTGTATGTGTGTGTGTGTGTGTCCTTGAGTGAGAAGAGACTTGGTGTATGTGTGTGTGTGTGTCCTTGAGTGAGAAGAGACTTGGTGTGTGTGTGTGTGTGTCCTTGAGTGTGAAGCCTCAGGAAGCCTCCGATGGCCCCCTGCACCAGTATGACACCACCACTGCAGAAGACATGTTTTATGAATCTGCTGATGTCATCCGTTTTCTGTGCTGCTCCGAGCTACCCCGTTGATAATACATTCCTTCTGTTCCATTGCTGTGCGTGTGCGTGTGTGTGTGTGTGCACGTGTGGTAGTGTGTGAGTCTCTGTGTGTGTGTGTGTGTGTGTGTGTGTGTGTGTGTGTGTGTGTGTGTGTGTGTGTGTGTGTGTGTGTGTGTGTGTGCGTGAGTGTGTGTGTATGTGTATGTGTGTGTGTGTATGCGTGTGTGTGTGTGTGTGCGTGTGGTAGTGTGTGAGTGTGTGTGTATGTGTATGTATATGTGTGTGTGTGTGTGTGTGTGTTTGTTGCTGTAAAGCTCATACAGCTGGCACACTATCATCACACTTCTGTACTGTATACTGTCCTTACTGTAAACCAGAGGTCCTGCATGAACTATATCTGCTGTATACTGTCCTTACTGTAAACCAGAGGTCCTGTAGGAACTATATCTACTGTATACTGTCCTTACTGTAAACCAGAGGTCCTGTAGGAACTATATCTACTGTATACTGTCCTTACTGTAAACCAGAGGTCCTGTAGGAACTATATCTACTGTATACTGTCCTTACTGTAAACCAGAGGTCCTGCATGAACTATATCTGCTGTATACTGTCCTTACTGTAAACCAGAGGTCCTGCATGAACTATATCTGCTGTATACTGTCCTTACTGTAAACCAGGGGTCATGCAGGAACTATATCTACTGTATACTGTCCTTACTGTAAACCAGAGGTCCTGTAGGAACTATGTCTACTGTATACTGTCCTTACTGTAAACCAGAGGTCCTGTAGGAACTATATCTGCTGTATACTGTCCTTACTGTAAACCAGGGGTCATGCAGGAACTATATCTGCTGTATACTGTCCTTACTGTAAACCAGAGGTCCTGCATGAACTATATCTGCTGTATACTGTCCTTACTGTAAACCAGAGGTCCTGCATGAACTATATCTGCTGTGTACTGTCCTTACTGTAAACCAGGGGTCATGCAGGAACTATATCTACTGTATACTGTCCTTACTGTAAACCAGAGGTCCTGTAGGAACTATGTCTACTGTATACTGTCCTTACTGTAAACCAGGGGTCCTGTAGGAACTATATCTACTGTGTACTGTCCTTACTGTAAACCAGAGGTCCTGTAGGAACTATGTCTACTGTATACTGTCCTTACTGTAAACCAGAGGTCCTGTAGGAACTATATCTACTGTATACTGTCCTTACTGTAAACCAGAGGTCCTGCAGGAACTATATCTGCTGTATACTGTCCTTACTGTAAACCAGAGGTCCTGCATGAACTATATCTGCTGTATACTGTCCTTACTGTAAACCAGGGGTCATGCAGGAACTATATCTACTGTATACTGTCCTTACTGTAAACCAGAGGTCCTGTAGGAACTATGTCTACTGTATACTGTCCTTACTGTAAACCAGAGGTCCTGTAGGAACTATATCTGCTGTATACTGTCCTTACTGTAAACCAGGGGTCCCACAGGAACTATATCTACTGTATACTGTCCTTACTGTAAACCAGAGGTCCTGTAGGAACTATATCTACTGTATACTGTCCTTACTGTAAACCAGGGGTCCTGTAGGAACTATATCTACTGTATACTGTCCTTACTGTAAACCAGGGGTCATGCAGGAACTATATCTACTGTATACTGTCCTTACTGTAAACCAGAGGTCCTGTAGGAACTATATCTACTGTATACTGTCCTTACTGTAAACCAGGGGTCCTGCAGGAACTATATCTACTGTATACTGTCCTTACTGTAAACCAGAGGTCCTGTAGGAACTATATCTACTGTATACTGTCCTTACTGTAAACCAGAGGTCCTGTAGGAACTATATCTGCTGTATACTGTCCTTACTGTAAACCAGAGGTCATGCAGGAACTATGTCAACAGGAAGCAGTGTGTTTTATTAAAGAGAGAACACATTTTTCAGTATTGTATTTGCTATCATAGGCCTGCCTGCAATAAATACTTTATGAGTATTGTATTGGTGTTAAACTTTCATGTTTTTGTCTGGACTGCAGGCTCCCTTCCAAAGTGGGTGGTGAATAGAGTGTCTCAGTTCGTAGCACCAAAGGTAATATTATAATAATCGGTCCTGTCTTAGAAATGTAGTATCTCGAGAACTAGAGAGAGTGTGACTTAACAAAGCACAGGGGGCAACCTGTATTTTCCGTCTCTGGTTTGGGAGAGAGAAATTATTGTGTATCTCTGCCTCCATCTAGTGGTTTCAGGAAGTACATGCATTTCCCAAAGATGTTTTGATTGTTTTGATTCCAAAATCACTATCAAGGATACCATGAAAAGTGTTATTACCATGGCGATAGCTGTTTATTACACATTTAGCAACTATTTATAAACAAATAATTTACAGCGTATTGCTTACTTATAAAACCCTTCAAAACATGTCTCAAGGCTTACCCGAGAGGCGCTTAGCTAACACATCCATTTAGAATCTGAATATCTGTGCTCCTTTCCCCCCCCAGGCCATGAAGAAGATCTTCAAGGCCTGTCAGAAGTATCCAGAGTGGAAGAGGAAGCACAACCCTAACCTGAAGCCCTGGATGTATCCTGAGCAGAACACCTTACCGTGTATAAACGTGGCTGACCTCGTACTGCAGAGAGCTGACTCACTGGAGAACATCGACGAGAGCAGCCTGACAGAGGAGAAACGAGCTCAACATCACAGTGACGATGAAGAGACCTAGGCTAACTCGGAGTGAAGAGACTGTTTGTATAGAATTGTGAGGCTGTGTTTAAAATGACACCTTATTTCCCTATTTAGTGTATTACTTTTGTGCAGGGCCCGTAAGGCTGTGGTCAAAAGTAGTGCACTATTTAGGAAATAGGGGGTGCAATTTCCGACACACCCTCTGCGTTGCGTTTGGTGTGTGTCTTTGCATGTGTGTGAGAGTGTGTGTGTACAGTACAAATAATATACATGTATGATTTACTATCATTTTGATCTGCAAATTTGTCTTGTTGCATTTAGTCGTAATTTATCCATAACTTATTGAGTCAGAGGGGTTTGACAGGGTATTTTCATATAGCATGACAAATTGGGAAAAAATCTGACTTATTCTTCCAAAAATAGACAATGTATTTACGGTGCTATTTTCAACTCAATGGTATAATATCTAATTGATTATAATAATAGTGTAAAACTTTGTGTCTATTTCATAACTAATTTAAAGACCCTAACATGTTTTTTTTCTCCATATTCATGTTTGATTTGACTAAGTTTTCATTTGAAGTGAGATACAATAGCCATTAACAATACAGTCACCTTATCATTCAGCCTACTACAGTATATTTCCAGGTCTCTAGTGCCTCCCAGTGGCAGTAAAACGTCATAACATTTCATCATCCCCCAGTGTTCCGGAAGCCATGAGCGGTTAGAACATTGGAATGTTGTCAGTTTGTTAGGAAGTGAATTAGCATAATGCACCAAGACAAGTGTGCTTTTGTACAGTGAATGGCCCACTGAGGCTCCTAATGACAGTCACAGGGGAGGAGAGATGGAGAGATGGCAGCATAACAACACCTGAGGGAATTCAAGCTCCTCTCTGGAATCATTATAATCAGTCATAATCTGTTATAGCTTGTTATAACCTTAGGGGTCATGAAGCATGTTTAGCTGTTAAAAGGTCATTACTTCAGTTATACTGTCACGTTCGTTCATCGACGGGTCAGACCAAGGCGCAGCGTGATATGCATACATGTTTATTTGACTTATAAGCACAACGACAAAACAAGAAACGAAAAGTCCAAGGTACACAAACAACATACCTAACACGGAACAAGATCCCACAACCCACTAGTGCCAACAGGCTGCCTAAGTATGGTCCCCAATCAGAGACAACGAGCGACAGCTGCCTCTGATTGGGAACCACACCGGCCAACATAGATCTAGACAAACTAGAACCTATAACATAGAACAACACAACATAGAATATACACACCCTGACTCAACATATAAGTGTCCCCTGAGTCAGGGCGTGACATATACTTTGGTCTTGCCTGTCCTGACTGAATATCAAAGATTTTGTCTTTATTAATTAAAAAATGTATTATTAGGCATGTGGTTTCATTTAATTCTAACTGTCTTTTTGTAAGATTTTCTGACATGTTTCCAAAATGGAGAGGCATCATGTTCAATTCAACACACATGTTAAATAAAGAGAAGTTGTGTCCTGATTTTAAGACCTTCGCGGCTGATGTTCTTGATTCCTAATCGTAATTTCTAAGTACAAATTCAAATTTTGACCGCAATGTTTGTTTTTCTCTGTCGATAAGGAACATTTATGGATGACTGTATCCTTTTTCAAACTTAAAAATGTAGCTGGGGGCCAATCCTCAGAATCTGTATTGTGTCAGGCACTTCCGGATTCCCCAAGGCCACTTCCTGTCCCACTTCCTGTCCGCGTCAGTCAGATTGTTTTTGAGGGAAAGGAAACGCCACTGTTGTCTAGATTTCTCACACGACACAAAAGCTTCTCGTTGCTTTTAGAACTCACAGTTCATTGCTTTGTCTAGTATAAAACGTCTTCCATTTTGAGTGATCTTTGAGAATTAAAGTGTGTGATGTTATTGTATTGTGTGCACTCATGATCTCCAAAGATCAACCATATATTATCCATAATCTGAGTTGCCTTTGATTTTTGAATAACAATGTGTGTGATTCATGATGCCCCTGGAACTTCAACTAATGTGAAAATGTGTAATATACGTGTGTGTATGTGTGTCAGGAAAATCCAGGACCACATCTTGGTTACACCTCAACAGCCACATTTTTGTAGCTATTTCAAATTCTTATCTCTCATTGGGTTGAAGCCCACATCACGTGGTCTATTGTATCAAGTAGGCCTATTGAAGCCCACATCACGTGGTCTATTGAAGCACACATTACATTACTTTTCCCACCATGCACCTAACCTAACTAACACTAAACCGTAGGCTACATATTGCACATACTGTGTAGTATTTTTTGGTTATTTTGTAGGCAATAGGGAATGTTTTTAAAATAAGTGCATGGGGCCCCCACACAGTATAATTAAATGACCTGATTGCAAGGTGTCCATTCTTCAGCATTAGGCCTATTCCGAAAGTAAAATAAGAAAACAAATCTTACTTTTCTTGCAAAGGCAACGTAGTGCAGTCAAAAGATTGATGTGCAACTTTCAAATTGAGGCTTAGTTTGTTGAACAGGAAGAATGTCGGCTAAACTCCACCGCCGCCCTCCCCTTTAATTAAGATCTCGTTGATACTTTGCGGAGTAAACTAACCATTGCAACAAAGTTGCGGACAGGGATGGTGTTTCCTCTTCTTCTCCCGTCACAACTGAAAAACCGAGGGATTCAAGCGTTTAATGTTCCATTGGGATAACAACCACGCACATCGAAACACAGCAAAAGGTAATGCATGATTGTCAGAATATTTAGACTAATAGGTTCGAATGTTTCAGTGACCGTCTCGGATCTCGCACTGTGACTGGGCGATATCCTGCAGCATGAGATTGTGATGGAGCGCACTTCTTCAATACATATATATATTTTTTGCTATATGCCTAATAATGATTTAAATTATCATTATTATTGATCAATATTGTCGTTTTCACTGTAACTGGGTGAATAATGACAGCATTCCACTATATGTTACTTGTAGAGTTCTGTGTAGTCCTACCGCAGAATAATGAAATAGATTGTGTGTAATAATTTATTTGACTATTTTAAATAAAATTATATATGACCATTATACTATCACCTCTGTTTTGCTGTAGGCTATGGGTTTACAGACCCACCCCATTGTAGATTTGCTAGGGTCATCTCCCACCCTCCTCTTCGTCTTGAGTGGGTTTTGGGATCTCGGAATCTGTCTGTTGTGGAGTTTCACAGCCGAAACCTGATTGAATCAAGAACAGCCTTGACGAGCTATTCAGTAAGTTATTTGTTAGACAATGCAGCAGTATCAGCAGAGCACCTAGAGACCCTAAGAAGTTTAAAATAATCACTGGAATTTCTCATTTAAAATACTTCCCAATTTTAGCTCTGTTTTTTTTGGGATTGTGGCGAGTGAGATTATTCATTTAAATCAAATGTCATGAATGGCTGAATGTTATGTTGTTCAGTGCGTCTTGTAACATGGCCCAGATGATAGTTCCTCTATAACCCTACTGCATGAAGTGTCTCAGAGCCGCTTGGGTCAGTCTTTGGTTGTTAGATGTTTTGTGTGACGCACAACGTTACACTTACCAGAATCAATCAATCAATCAATTTTATTTTATATAGCCCTTCTTACATCAGCTAATATCTCGAAGTGCTGTACAGAAACCCAGCCTAAAACCCCAAACAGCTAGTAATGCAGGTGTAGAAGCACGGTGGCTAGGAAAAACTCCCTAGAAAGGCAAAACCTAGGAAGAAACCTAGAGAGGAACCAGGCTATGAGGGGTGGCCAGTCCTCTTCTGGCTGTGCCGGGTGGAGATTATAACAGAACCATGCCAAGATGTTCAAAAATGTTCATAAGTGACAAGCATGGTCAAATAATAATCAGGAATAAATCTCAGTTGGCTTTTCATAGCCGATCATTAGAGTTTAAAACAGCAGGTCTGGGACAGGTAGGGGTTCCATAACCGCAGGCAGAACAGTTTAAACTGGAATAGCAGCAAGGCCAGGCGGACTGGGGACAGCAAGGAGTCACCACGGCCGGTAGTCCCGACGTATGGTCCTAGGGCTCAGGTCTCTCAGTTGGCTTTTCATAGCCGATCATTTAGAGTTGAAAACAGCAGGTCTGGGACAGGTAGGGGTTTCGTAGCCGCAGGCAGAACAGTTGAAACTGGAATAGCAGCAAGGCCAGGCGGACTGGGGACAGCAAGGTGTCATCATGCCCGGTAGTCCTGACGTATGGTCCTAGGGCTCAGGTTCTCAGAGAGAAAGAGAGAATGAGAGAATTAGAGAGAGCATACTTAAATTCACACAGGACACTGGATAAGACAGGAGAAGTACTCCAGGTATAACCAACTAACCCCAGCCCCCCGACACATAAACTACTGCAGCATAAATACTGGAGGCTGAGACAGGAGCGGTCCGGAGACACTGTGGCCCCATCCGAAGAAACCCCGGACAGGGCCAAACAGGAAGGATATAACCCCACCCACTCCGCCAAAGCACAGCCCCCGCACCACTAGAGGGATATCCCCAACCACCAACTTACAATCCTGAGACAAGGCCGAGTATAGCCCACAGAGGTCTCCACCACAGCACAAACCAAGGGGGCGCCAACCCAGACAGGAAGATCACGTCAGTAACTCAACCCACTCAAGTGACGCACCCCTCCCAGGGACGGCATGAAAGAGCACCAGCAAGCCAGTGACTCAGCCCCTGCAACAGGGTTAGAGGCAGAGAACCCCAGTGGAGAGGGGAACCGGCCCGGCAGAGACAGCAAGGGCTGTTCGTTGCTCCAGCCTTTCCGTTCACCTTCACACTCCTGGGCCAGACTACACTCAATCATATGACCTACTGAAGAGATAAGTCTTCAGTAAAGACTTAAAGGTTGAGACCGAGTCTGCGTCTCTCACATGGGTAGGCAAACTGTTCCATAAAAATGGAGATCTATAGGAGAAAGCCCTGCCTCCCGCTGTTTGCTTAGAAATTCTAGGGACAATTAGGAGGCCTGCGTCTTGTGACCGTAGCGTACGTATTGGTATGTACGGCAGGACCAACTCGGAAAGATAGGTAGGAGCAAGCCCATGTAACGCTTTATAGGTTAACAGTAAAACCTTGAAATCAGCCCTTGCCTTAACAGGAAGCCAGTGTAGGGAAGCTAGCACTGGAGTAATATGATCAAATTTCTTGGTTCTAGTCAGGATTCTAGCAGCCGTATTTAGCACTAACTGAAGTTTATTTAGTGCTTTATCCGGGTAGCCGGAAAATAGAGCATTGCAGTAGTCTAACCTAGAAGTAACAAATGCATGGATTAATTTTTCTGCATCATTTTTGGACAGAAAATTTCTGATTTTTGCAATGTTACGTAGATGGAAAAAAGCTGTCCTTGAAACAGTCTTGATATGTTCGTCAAAAGAGAGATCAGGGTCAAGAGTAACACCGAGGTCCTTCACAGTTTTATTTGAGACGACTTTACAACCATCTAGATGAATTGTCAGATTTAACAGAAGATCTCTTTGTTTCTTGGGACCTAGAACAAGCATCTCTGTTTTGTCCGAGTTTAAAAGTAAAAAGTTTTCAGCCATCCACTTCCTTATGTCTGAAACACAGGCTTCTAGCGAGGGCAATTTTGGGGCTTCGTTGACCTTCAGAGGCCTCTCTATCTGTCTATAGATGGACACTACAGGCATCGTTATCTGTGACCCTGTTTTAGGTTTAAATGTGACGCAGCATAATGCAGCATAGATTTGTAATGGAGTTTTACATGTAATTTAGACTACGGATCAATAGAGAACTAGCTCCAATGACATTTTACTATTCAACAAGTTTCCAATCCCAAAGATGACTTAAATCCTCCTGAGTTAACATTACATTCACTTTTGATTCCCTGTTCTGTTTTCCTGCTCTCAAATATCAGATGTGTCACAACAAAGAAATTATTTCCAGTGGACTGTGAGAACTTAAAGAGAGCTCAGCAGGATATCAGTCATTACTGTTGTCCAAAATCCAAACGAAACACGGACAGCCTATTTACATGTGTTGTGTTTCAGTGATGTCAGGTGCATTGTGTTATCAGCCATAATGTTTAAACAGTGATTCATAATAACACCCGTGTTGCTGTGATTATTACCCTCATCTTGAGGATGGTTTCAACAACTCATTTGGGAAGGACACACACACACACACAGCTATGTCTTACTATACTCGTGAGGACTGTTTGGGGAGCAACAATTGGTTCCCCTTCAAAATCCTATTTTCCATAACATTAACCCCTAAGTCAAAAATAGCTTTTTACAAGTGAGGACTGACAAAATGTCCTCCCTTCACTGAATATTAGTTGGTTTGCTATTCTTGTGAGGACTTCTGGTACACACAGGTATAGTAAAATGTGTACACACACACACACACACCATTTTATTGGTAAGTGCATAAAACCTCAAGCTTGCCCTCTGCATACTGTAGTCCAACCACTTCTTCTGTTTGTGCTGCAGGAACAGGCAGAAACAGCTTCCTATTTCAGTTAAGACTCATTTGGTAGGCCAGGGCATTTCCATCTAGAAGGACCCATGAGCACCAACATGTTAAGTTCATAGGAGCATGTCAAATTAGTCTATATATTTGAAAAATTAAGGCATACAGTGGCTTGTGAAAGTATTCACCCCCCTTGGCATTTTTCCTATTTTGTTGCCTTACAACCTGGAATTAAAATTTATTTTTTGGGGGGGGTTGTATCATTTGACTTACACAACATGCCTACTACTTTGATGATGCAAAATGTTTTTTCTTGTGAAACAAACAAGAAATAAGACAAAAAAACAGAACTTGAGCATGCATAACTATTCACCCCCCCAAAGTCAATACTTTGTAGAGCCACCTTTTGCAGCAATTACAGCTGCAAGTCTCTTGGGGTATGTCTCTATAAGCTTGGCACATCTAGCCACTGGGATTTTTGCCCATTCTTCAAGGCAAAACTGCTCCAGCTCCTTCAAGTTGGATGGGTTCCGCTGGTGTACAGCAATCTTTAAGTCATACCACAGATTCTCAATTGGATTGAGGTCTGGGCTTTGACTAGGCCATTCCAAGACATTTAAATGTTTCCCCTTAAACCACTCGAGTGTTGCTTTAGCAGTATGCTTAGGGTCATTGTCCTGCTGGAAGGTGAACCTCCGTCCCAGTCTCAAATCTCTGGAAGACAAACAGGTTTCCCTCAAGAATTTCCCTGTATTTAGCGCCATCCATCATTCCTTCGATTCTGACCAGTTTCCCAGTCCCTGCCGATGGAAAAACATGGATGGTGTTCTCGGGGTGATGAGAGGTGTTGGGTTTGCGCCAGACATAGCGTTTTTCCTTGATGGCCAAAAAGCTAAATTTTTGTCTCACCTGACCAGAGTACCTTCTTCCATATGTTTGGGGAGTCTCCCACATGCCTTTTGGCGAACACCAAATGTGTTTGCTGATTTCTTTCTTTAAGCAATGTCTTTTTTCTAGCCACTCTTCCGTAAAGCCCAGCTCTGTGGAGTGTACGGCTTAAAGTGGTCCTATGGACAGATACTCCAATCTCCGCTGTGGAGCTTTGCAGCTCCTTCAGGGTTATCTTTGGTCTCTTTGTTGCCTCTCTGATTAATGCCCTCCTTGCCTGGTCTGTGAGTTTTGGTGGGCAGCCCTCTCTTGGCAGGTTTGTTGTGGTGCCATGTTCTTTCCATTTTTTAATAATGGATTTAATGGTGCTCCGTGGGATGTTCAAAGTTTCAGATATTTTTTTATAACCCAACCCTGATCTGTACTTCTCCACAACTTTGTCCCTGACCTGTTTGGAGAGCTCCTTGGTCTTCATGGTGACGCTTGCTTGGTGGTGCCGCTTGCTTAGTGGTGTTGCAGACTCTGGGGGGCCTTTCAGAACAGGTGTATATATACTGAGATCATGTGACACTTAGATTGCACACAGGTGGACTTTATTTAACAAATTATGTGACTTCTGAAGGTAATTGGTTGCACCAGATCTTATTTCGGGGCTTCATAGCAAAGGGGGTGAATACATATGCACACACCACTTTTCCAGTATTTGGTAATTTTTTTCATTTAAAACTTCACCAATTTTGACTATTCTGTGTATGTCCATTACATGAAATCCAAATAAAAATCAATTTAAATTACAGGTTGCAATGCAACAAAATAGGAAAAACGCCAAGGGGGATGAATACTTTTGCAAGGCACTGTAGATACCCCCACTCTATCCCCTCCATGATCCTACTTTTACACTCTGTCTGAACATGTTCAGCTCATTACTGTTTTCTTTGTCTTTCTGTCCTCTGGTTGTCAACCCCTCCCTCTCCCCCTCTCTCTGCCGCTCTCTCTCTCCATCCTCTCTCTCCCTCCACTCTCTCTCCGACCACACTCTCACTCCTCTCTCTCTCACCTCTCTCTCTCTCTCTCGCTCTCTCATCTCTCTCTCTCTCTCTCTCTCTCTCTGTCTCTCCCTCCCCAGTTAATGTCACCACTTCTGGCTCTTACTGACACCTACCATGAAACCTACCACCTACCCTCTTTCCATTTACTGTAACAAGCATCCTCACCCACTGAGCACCGACACCGGACGTCGAAAAGTAGTTTAAATTTGTTCAGTCCGCCATGGCCGGACCAAATCGGAACTAATTATAGATGTCTATGTTTCACAAGTTTGGACGGTAGAGGAGAGTTTCAGTACGGTAGTTTCAGTACAGTAGTTTCAGTAGAGTAGAGTTTCAGTAGAGTTTCAGTACGGTACAGTAGTTTCAGTAGAGTTTCAGTACACTAGAGTAGAGTATAATGTAGTGTACTGCACTGAACATATCTACTCTGCTGTACTCTACTGTGCTGCACCTAGATGACCAAACTTGTGAAACATAGACGTCTATGATAGGTTCAGATTTGGTATGGTCACGAACAACCAAATGTGGTCTTGTTTGGGGGCAGATCTCATTAGAATAATAGTCAATGTGTATAATAATAGCCAGATATGCGAAAGAAGGATATTGAATATTTATATCTTTGTGTACCTATTCAGGACACATCACCATGAAGATAATGATATTCGTTATTCATAATTATGCATTTCTGTATAGTACAGATCAGGGACTCGTGATGTCATTCTGTTACCGGATGTAAATCCACTTACTGTAGTTCAACAACCAAAATGTATTTATTTTCAAACTCAAAGTGTCAGGTAATAGCTGACAATCCCATTCTTTCTGCAGAAATCTTTCAATCTTAATTCGGAGCAGATGTTTAAGAGTTTTTGGAAAATTGTGGTCGCATAAAAAAAACTGATGGAGATTTTGCTGTAATTCTGACTGTTACCAAATTTGCATCTGCACAGTAAATTGTTCAAAGAAGTCCTTGTGCATAGAGTTGTAGAGTTGTTTTTTGTTTCATACATTTTTTTAAAGTGAAAAATCTGAGCCAAAGTGTAATTAAGTTACCTTGGAATTGCCCTCCAGTGCCGCCATGCAAATATACATTAGAGGGGAGCACATTCTAAAGATTACAGGGAGAGAACAGGTGGATTTGACAGCTTTGGACTGATTTTCATGCATCCTAAACATCAAATGACTGATACTAACTGTAGTCAGGACTGTATAGTATGATTTATGTGGGGTACGTCTGAAAGGGATACTTAGGCCTGTCCTAACAAAGGATAAGGTCATCTATATGTACAGATCCATGTCTCGTACTGCCGTCTCTCCTCCTTCATAGAGCGACAGGGAGGACACAGATGAACTCCTGATTTTTATGTAGCGCTGTTTCAGGGAGTTTGTCTGTATTTTATTGCTCTAAGTGGCAGATCTGTGTGAAGCTCCGTCCTGTGTCTGAATGTTGTTTCTTCCAAAGAAGAGGAACAGCGTGTGCTTGACTTAAACACTGTCTCAGTCAGATGTCTTCATCTGAGAGGGGGAGATAAGAGGGGGAGATAAGAGGGGGAGAGAAGAGAGAGCCCAAAATGTGACTGTTAGCTAGTTAGCACACAGGCCCGTACTGTCATCCAGGCAGTGTGGTGGCCATAGCTTCATTGCTGAACAATGACATATTGTCTCTCACAATAGTGCTTCACTGTTATTCATATACAGCCTACCCCCAGCCAGCTCAGCCAGCATCCTGTATGTATCCCAGAGGCCTGCTTGGCTCCTCCCTCCCTCCTACTCCGTTTGGCTTTGGACTTTACCGCTTGTCCGCTTCCGCTAATTGTTTGAATTGAATTTCCAGTGGAGAGTTGGAGTTGGGGACATTACGTATCTGGAAGATCATGTTTGAATGGGTTCTTTCCAGATTAACTTAGAGCAGTGGTTCCCAAACTAGGGGTACGATATGAAAATGGGGACGCGGGAGAATTTCCAAAATGCTGAAAGAAAAAAATATATACACTACCAGTCAAAAGTTTGGACACACCTACTCATTCAAGGGTTTTCCTTTATGTTTTACTATTTTCTACATTGTAGAATAATAGTGATGACATCAAAACTATGAAATAGCACATACGGAATATGTAGTAACCAAAAAAGTGTGTGTGTGTGGGGGGGTATACAGAAGATAGCCCTATTCGGTAAAATACCAAGTCCATACCATCAAGCGCTATGACGAAACTGGCTCTCATGAGGACCGCCACAGGAATGGAAGACCCAGAGTTACCTCTGCTGCAGAGGATAAGTTAATTAGTGTTACCAGCCTCAGAAATTGCAGCCCAAATAAATGCTTCACAGAGTTCAAGTCACAGACACATCTCAACATCCACTATACAGAGGGGACTGTGTGAATCAGGCCTTCATGGTCGAATTGCTGCAAAGAAACCACTACTAAAGGACACCAATAATAAGAAGAGACCTGCTTGGGCCAAGAAACACGAGTAATGGACATTAGACCGGTGGAAATTTGTCCTTTGGTCTGGAGTCCAAACTGGAGATTTTTGGTTCCAACCGCTGTGTCTTTGTGAGACACGGTGTGGGTGAACGGATGATCTCCGCATGTGTAGTTCCCACCGTAAAGCATGGAGGAGGAAGTGTTATGGTGTGGGGGTGCTTTGCTGGTGACACTGTCTGTGACTTATTTAGAATTCAAGGCATACTTAACCAGCATGATTACCACAGCATTCTACAGCGATACGCCATCCCATTTGGTTTGGGTAGTGGGACTATCATTTGATTTTCAACAGGACAATGACCCAACACACCTCCAGGCTGTGTAAGGGCTATTTGACCAGGAAGGAGAGTGATAGGAGTGCTGCATCAGATGACCTGGCCTCCACAATCCCCCGACCTCAACCCAATTGAGATGGTTTGGGATGAGTCAGACGGCAGAGTCAAGGAAAAGCAGCCAACAAGTGCTCAGCATATGTGGGAACTCCTTCAAGACTGTTGGAAAAGCATTCCAGGTGAAGCTGGTTGAAAGAATGCCAAGAGTGTGCAAAGCTGTCATCAAGGCAAAGGGTGGCTATTTGAAGAATCTCAAATATAAAATATACACTACTCAAAAAAATCAAGGGAACACTAAAATAACACATCCTAGATCTGAATGAATGAAATAATCTTATTAAATACTTTTTTCTTTACATAGTTGAATGTGCTGACAACAAAATCACACAAATGATCAATGGAAATCAAATTTATCAACCCATGGAGGTCTGGATTTGGAGTCACCCTCAAAATTAAAGTGGAAAACCACACTACAGGCTGATCCAACTTTGATGTAATGTCCTTAAAACAAGTCAAAATGAGGCTCAGTAGTGTGTGTGGCCTCCACGTGCCTGTATGACCTCCCTACAACGCCTGGGCATGCTCCTGATGAGGTGGCGGATGGTCTCCTGAGGGATCTCCTCCCAGACCTGGACTAAAGCATCCGCCAACTCCTGGACAGTCTGTGGTGTGGCGTTGGTGGATGGAGCGAGACATGATGTCCCAGATGTGCTCAATTGGATTCAGGTCTGGGGAACGGGCGGGCCAGTCCATAGCATCAATGCCTTCCTCTTGCAGGAACTGCTGACACACTCCAGCCACATGAGGTCTAGCATTGTCTTGCATTAGGAGGAACCCAGGGCCAACTGCACCAGCATATGGTCTCACAAGGGGTCTGAAGATCTCATCTCGGTACCTAATGGCATTCAGGCTACCTCTGGCAAGCACATGGAGGGCTGTGCGGCCCCCCAAAGAAATGCCACCCCACACCATGACTGACCCACCGCCAAACCGGTCATGCTGGAGGATGTTGCAGGCAGCAGAACGTTCTCCACGGCGTCTCCAGACTCTGTCACGTCTGTCACATGTGCTCAGTGTGAACCTGCTTTCATCTGTGAAGAGCACAGGGCGCCAGTGGCGAATTTGCCAATCTTGGTGTTCTCTGGCAAATGCCAAACGCCCTGCACGGTGTTGGGCTGTAAGCACAACCCCCACCTGTGGACGTCGGGCCCTCATACCACCCTCATGGAGTCTGTTTCTGACCGTTTGAGCAGACACATGCACATTTGTGGCCTGCTGGAGGTCATTTTGCAGGGCTCTGGCAGTGCTCCTCCTTGCACAAAGGCGGAGGTAGCAGTCCTGCTGCTGGGTTGTTGCCCTCCTACGGCCTCCTCCACATCTCCTGATGTACTGGCCTGTCCTGGTAGCGCCTCCATGCTCTGGACACTACGCTGACAGACACAGCAAACCTTCTTGCCACAGCTCGCATTGATGTGCCATCCTGGATGAGCTGCACTACCTGAGCCACTTGTGTGGGTTGTAGACTCCGTCTCATGCTACCACTAGAGTGAAAGCACCACCAGCATTCAAAAGTGACCAAAACATCAGCCAGGAAGCATAGGAACTGAGAAGTGGTCTGTGGTCACCACCTGCAAAACCAGTCCTTTATTGGGGGTGTCTTGCTAATTGCCTATAATTTCCACCTGTTGTCTATTCCATTTGCACAACAGCATGTGAAATTTGTCAATCAGTGTTGCTTCCTAAGTGGACAGTTTGATTTCACAGAAGTGTGATTGACTTGGAGTTACATTGTGTTGTTTAAGTGTTCCCTTTTATTTTTTTGAGCAGTGTATTTTGATTTGTTGAACACTTTTTTGGTTACTGCATAATTCCATATGTCTTGTTTCATAGTTTTGATGTCTTCACTATTATTCTACAATGTAGAAAATATTAAAAATAAAGAAAAACCCTTGAACGAGTAGGTGTGTCCAAACTTTTGACTGGTACTGTATATACAGTGCCTTTGGAAAGTATTCAGACCCCTTGACCTTTTCCACATTTTGTTACATTACAGCCTTATTCTAAAATGGATTTAAAAGATAATAATCCTCAGCAATCTACACACAATACCCCATAATGAGAAAGCAAAAACAGGTTTGTATTTTTTTTGTGCATATTTATTAAAAGTAAAAAACGGAAAAAAACATATTTACATAAGTATTCAGACCCTTTGCTATGAGACTCGAAATTGAGCTCAGGTGCATCCTGTTTCCATTGATCATCCATGAGATGTTTCTACAACTTGATTTATCTGTGGTAAATTCAATTGATTGGACATGATTTGGAAAGGCACACACCAGTCTACATAAGGTCCCACAGTTGACAATGCATGTCAGCGCAAAAACCAAGCCATGAGGTCAAAGGAATTGTCTGTAGAGCTCAGAGACAGGATTGTGTCGAGGCACAGATCTGGGGAAGGATACCAAAAAATGTCTGCAGCATTGAAGGTCCCCAAGAACACAGTGGCCTCCATCATTCTTAAATGAAAGAAGTTTGGAACCACCAAGACTCTTCCTAGAGCTGGCCGCTTGGCCAAACTGCGCAATCAGGGGAGAAGGGCCTTGGTCAGGGAGGTGACCAAGAACCCGATGGTCACTCTGACAGAGCTCTAGAGTTCTTCTGTGGAGATGGGAGAAACTTCCAGAAGGACAACCATCTCTGCAGCACTCCACCAATCAGGCCTTTATGGTAGAGTGGCCAGACAGAAGCCACTCCTCAGTAAAAGGCACATGACAGCCCGCTTGGAGTTTGCCAAAAGGCACCTAAAGACTCTCAGACCAAGAGAAACAAGATTCTCTGGTCTGATGAAACCAAGATTGAACTCTTTGGCCTGATTGCGAAGCGTCACGTCTGGAGGAAACCTGGCACCATCCCTACTGTGAAGCATGGTGGTGGCAGCATCATGCTGTGGGGATGTTTTTCAGCATCAGGGACTGGTAGACTAGTCAGGATCGAGGGAAAGATGAACAGAGGAAAGTATTGAGAGATCCTTGATGAAAACCTGCTCCAGAGCGCTCAGAACCTCAGACTGGGGCAAAGGTTCACCTTCCAACAGCACATTGATCATAAGCACACACTCAAGACAACTCAGCAGTGGCTTCGGGACAAGTCCCTGAATGTCCTTGAGTGGCCCAGCCAGAGCCCGGACTTGAAACCGACCGAACATCTCCGGAGAGACCTAAAAATAGCTGTGCAGCAACGCTTCCCATCCAACCTGACAGAGCTTGAGAGGATGTGCAGAGAAGAATGGGAGAAACTCCCCAAATACAAGTGTGCCAAGCTTGTAGCGTCATACCCAAGAAGACTCGAGGCTGTAATCGCTGCCAAAGGTGCTGTACTGAGTAAAAGGTCTGAATACTTATGTAAATGTATTATTTCCGTTTTTTTTTTTATTAGCAAAAATGTCTAAACCTGTTTTTGTTCTGTCATTATGGAGTATTGTTTGTAGATTGAGGGGAAATGTTTAAATCAGTTTTAGAATAAAGCTGTAAACGTAACAATGTGAAAAAAGTCAAGGGGTCTGAATACTTTCCGAAGGCACTGTGTATATATATACAGTGCATACAGAAAGTATTCAGACCCCTTGACTTTTTTCACATTTGAAGGGTTGCCGCTGTGTGGAGATATAGGGTGAGAGCATGACAATGTTCTATTTCACACCAAGACTTGATGGTTATCGAGAGGGAGTGTTGGAAAGATTTTTCGCATTAAGAAAGGAACTGTTGTGTCATTCACAATGGATGTAAAAAAAAAAACAGACTTGGTTGACTTTCTGTGTAATGAAAAGAAAATGTCTCCTTGACTATGTAACAGACATATTTGGGAAACTGAACAAACTGAGCGCAAGCATGCAGGGGAAATACAAAAATAATCTAAAGATGAGTGACCGAATCAGTGGATTCAGAGGAAATAATTATTATTGGAGAGAGAGTCTTACAAAAGAGAACCATGCCCCCTTCCCTCGGCTGTGCATGTTTCTATCAGAAAACAGCATCAAGTGTCCCACACGAGTGATTACTGCTCACCTCCAACGCTTGGAAGAGCACTTTGGGACCTACTTTCCAATCCGTTTGACTGTGATCCAGGCTCAGTTGACATGCCGGTAAGTGAAATCGAACAGCTGGTCGAGCTGTCATGTGACCGAATGCATTCACGGGTCACTACGGAGGAGTTTTGGTTCCTGACTCAGAGGGAATACCCTGCCGTCTCCCTCTGAGCCAGGGGTGTCAAACGTACGGCCCGCGGGCCGGATCAGGCCCGCAAACGGGTTTAATCCGGCCCGCGAGATGATTACAAAATTATTATTATTATTTTTTTTTTTTTTAAGTATAAAAATGCGCTGCAATTTTTCAATAAAATAAACTGCTGTTCCAATTGCGTCCACTGGATGGCACAATAGCAATTGTGTTAAGCAAGCAAACTGTTTATACCGGGGCAGAGCAAGTAGGTCAAGCACGTGCAGCCAATGAGCTACTTTGTTTTGCCCGCGATATTTATTACGGCTTCTACTTTTAACATTATGTGCTTTGGCACCCTCATTGCCCCAATATGTCTCTGTCAAAAAAGAGAAAAGTGGACGCAGAGTGTTCCAAGAAAAATGGTCATCCTATTTAATCACGGAATTGAATGGGAAAGCTGTATGTTTGGTGTGTTCAGAGCATGTTGCAGTGCTGGAAGAATATAACCTTCGTCGCCACTATGTGAGTCTTCATGCCGACAAATATGACAACTTTCAAGGACAGCGGAGAAGAGAGAAGGTGAATGAACTGTTGGCGGGTCTGAAGAAACAGCAGTCTGTGTTTACTCACAGCCGAGACATCAGTGACGCTGCAGTGAAAGCTAGCTACCTCATTGCTAATGAAATCACAGTGGCTTCAAAACCATTTAGTGAGGGTGAATTTGTAAAAACATGCATGATGAAGGCAGCGGAGATTGTGTGCCCTGAAAAGCGGCAGGCTTTTGCAAATATCAGCCTGACAAGAAACACAGTTGCAGACAGGATTTCCGATCTTTCAGTGGATTTGGACAGCCAGTTGAAGCAAAAAGTAAAGTCATTTATTGCGTTTTCGGTTGCAAATGATGAAAGCACGGACATTACAGATGTTGCACAACTGGCCACTTTTTCATCCGCGGAGTTGATGACACATTGACCGTCACTGAGGAGTTAGTGGAGTTGGTGCCGATGACAGATACAACGACAGCAGCTGATATTTTTACCGCACTCGTCGGCGCGCTGGACAGGGTCGGAGTGGACTGGTCCCGCGCTGTCAGCCTGGCTACAGATGGTGCGCCCTCAATGATCGGGAAAAAAGCAGGCGTTGTGACAAAGTTCAGAGAGAAAGTGCAATCTGCAAATGGAGGACGTGATTTTTTGACTTTTCACTGTATTTTGCACCAGGAGGCTTTGTGTTGCAAGTCATTAAAGATGGATAACGTCATGAAGGTGGTCATCCAAACTGTTAATTTCATCCGATCCAGAAGCCTGAATCACCGTCAGTTTGACAGCCTTCTCAGAGAGAAAGACCACATCTATGACCTGCCATACCACACTGAGGTAAGATGGTTAAGCCGAGGTGCTGTGCTGAGGCGTTTCTTTGATTTACGAGAAGAAATTGAACAGTTCATGGAAGAAAAGGGCAAACCAGTGTTAGAATTTCATTCTGCAGAATGGATGCCGGACCTTGCATTTATGGTGGATGTTACAGAGCACCTGAATAACTTGAACAAACAGCTGCAAGGGCGCAACAAAGTTGTCACGCAGTATTATGACAGCATACGTTCTTTCAAGTTGAAGCTGTCATTGTGGGAGACGCAACTTGCCGGTGGTGATGCAGCTCACTTCCCCTGTCTGAAAAATGTGTGCGCGACCCAACATGTGGCAGACATGAAGCGGTTCAAAGATAAAATAACGGGACTGTTACGGGAGTTTGAGCAACGCTTTCAGATTTATGTTTATATGTTTTTATGTTGATGTGCTATTGTTTTTAATTGTTTTTATTTTATTTGTATATTTAACCTATTCTTGACTCTGTGGTTCTTGCACTTGTTTGGGGAACAGGATTTCATTATTTTTATCTACATTTCTGCCTGAGAAATGACACCCTGATATAGTTCTGTGATCTGTGATATACTTCTGTGAATCACTGAGGCATTGTGTGTTTGTGTGTTCTTTGTCCTCAGAACTTTCAAATAACTTGAGGTGTTTTATGATTAATAGTGATGTTGTGCTTTTGGACACTGTCCTCAGGCTCCAGCTTTATGTTTATATGTTTTTATGTTGATGTGCTATTGTTTTTAATTGATTTTATTTTATTTGTATATTTAACCTATTCTTGACTCTGTGGTTCTTGCACTTGTTTGGGGAACAGGATTTCATTATTTTTATCTACATTTCTGCCTGAGAAATGACACCCTGATATAGTTCTGTGATCTGTGAAACAGTTCTGTTAATCACTGAGGCATTGTGTGTTCTTTTTCTTTAGAATTTTCAAATAAACTTGACGTGTTTTATGATTAATAGTGATGTTGTGCTTGTACTATTTTGGACACACTGTCCTCAGGCTCCAGCTTTATGTTGTATGTTGATCGTATTAAAACAAAAACAATCTGAAGTTGTTGTTTTTAAGTTATATATACCATGATTTTTCCGGTCCGGCCCACTTGGGAATAGATTTTCCTCCATGTGGCCCCTGAGCTAAAATGAGTTTGACACCCCTGCTCTGAGCATTAATTCTGCGTTCAAGACCACTGGGAAAAAAACGGTCATCCAACTCGGAATTCCAACTCAGGAACGCTGGCCTCTTTCTAGAGCTCTGACTTTCTAGACCTAAAGATCACTGACATCATGATTGATCTCGTACTTTTTAGAGTTCCCAGTTGTCTTGAAAGCACCATAAAACTCATGATACCCTTCGCCAGCTCATATCTGTGTGAAGCTGGGTTCAGTGCTCTCGTCTGCATTAAAACCAAATATCGATCCAGGTTGGATGTGACAGCAGAGATGAGATGCGCACTGTCGACCACGCACCCTGACTTTGAGAAGCTCCGAAGCGACATGCATCAAGCACACCCACCTCATTAGTGGTGGTGAGATAAAATACATTATCTCAGACTAATTTGCAATTGACTGTCATAGCCCCACATTAAAAGTATGTGATGTTGAGTTGAAGACAATCCAGAAATACTGTTCGAATGTTTTCAATTGACTGCCATAGCCCCAAATATAAAAGTACATAATTGTTTTCACATGTTTGGGGTCGTGAGAATTTTCAGATGTCAAAATGGGGATGTGGGCCAAAAGAGTTTGTGAACCCCTGACTTGGAGGCATATTGCATCTTTCTTTCACAATGTTGTTGAGTCCCTTTCCATGTAACTTCCTATTTGACTAGGGTGATAGCCTAACGGCAGACTGTTAAGGGTGGCAGTAGTGATGTTGTTCTTTACATTCAGACTGCTAGAACATACCAGTGAATGTTACATCCTTCTCAGTCACTGTTATTTTGCCTCCTCACCCCAACTGCACTGAGACATGCTTGATTTTGCAAAGCATTTACTTAGTGGTAACATAATGAATTGAAGTCCATAAAAAAAAAAAAGAGTTATGCCAATCTCTCTGTAATGTAAGTGTTGCCAGGGACTGGATTTGTGGTCAGAACTCATGGTGCCTAGTTGTTAACATGGCTTAGTTGCAATTAAGAACAAATGAACCCAGTAAGTCTCAGTCAAGATGTTAATTTGTTCAGATGCTTTTATGTAAAGCAATAACATTTGTAAGAGCTAATGTCAGACAGAGAGACACCACCAAGCTCTGAGAAACGATTGACTCTGTACTGTAAACAGAGTCCTGAACAGGACGACTTGCAATAGAATATTAGTTGTCTAAAAGTAACCACATGACACTAGTGTAAACAGGGAAGAGGTTATGGTCATGACCACTTCATGCAGAAAGGTTTCACTAAGACTGTTTTTGCGAGAAATAAAAAAACGTGGGGGATTGGAAGGAAAAAAAACTGTTTTTGTAGCTGCATGTTGTCTTGTGTGAGACGTGTTGTGAGGTCTGTAACAATGAGAGGGAAGGACATTTTCCATTTTTGTGAATGATGCAAACTGTCTGTCACTGTGTGTAAAATGACAAGCTGATTCATTGCATAATGCACTGAGAGTTTGCAATATATTTTAAAGTCCCACTCTGTGAGATGGTTCACCAAAAAACAAAACAATGATTATGTTAGTTTTGAATGACATAATTTTTTTTATGAAGATCATGTGAAATCAGGGGAGGCCATTTTGTCCCTCCCTCCCCCCTTCCTCTTTCAGTAGCATGATAAACTGATGTTATGGGAACTGAAAACAATTCAGCTGTCACAGTTTACTGTCATCCTACCACCTCTCCTAGCCCACAAAACTCCACCGTCTTCAGTTTACTGTCATCATACCACCTCTCCTAGAGAGGAGTGAGAGGAGGGTGGGAGAGGAGTGGTGGGGGGGGAGAGAGGGAGGGAGGGAGGAGGAGGAGGTGGGTGGGAGAGGAGGGAGGGAGAGGAGGAGGAGGTGGGTGGGAGACGA
This sequence comes from Coregonus clupeaformis, assembly GCF_020615455.1. Taxonomy (NCBI): domain Eukaryota; kingdom Metazoa; phylum Chordata; class Actinopteri; order Salmoniformes; family Salmonidae; genus Coregonus; species Coregonus clupeaformis. The sequence goes on from NC_059194.1 coordinate 869,408, forward strand.
GGTTATAGGAGGGAGAGGCTGGTGTGGGGTCTCTGTTTTCCTCCAGTGTATGAGGGACATCTGTATCCTGTGTTTTCTGTAGCTCTGACAGAGCCCAGATCTCTAGCCCAGGTGGACAGGGGAGAAGAGGAGAGAGATAAAGACTATGGACAGGGGAGAAGAAGAGCGAGATAAAGACTATGGACAGGGGAGAAGAAGAGCGAGATAAAGACTATGGACAGGGGAGAAGAAGAGAGAGAGATAAAGACTGTGGACAGGGGAGAAGAAGAAAGAGATAAAGACTGTGGACAGGGGAGAAGAAGAGGGAGATAAAGACTATGTGGACAGGGGAGAATAGGAGAGAGAGAGAAAGACTATGTGGACAGGGGAGAAGAAGAGAGAGATCAAGACTATGTGGACAGGGGAGAAGAGGAGAGAGAGAAAGCAAAGACCTGATTTGTTTGTTTGTTGCAGGTCGAAAAAGGACCTACAGAATACAGGACCTACAGTCACGTTATTTAAAACTGACTAGTCACTGTAAAAATCTCCCTATGTCTTGTCAGGAGTTGACTATGAAAGATACTGTATCTAGTGATCTGCTGTCCCAAACTGGGTTGGGAGATGTTATACTGAATCAGGCGTTTGGAGTCACTGCTCATGGTGATCCTTCATAATCTCAGTGATCACTTCAGATCTCTCCTCTGTTAATCTCAGTGATCACTTCAGATCTCTCCTTCTCTGTTAATCTCAGTGATCACCTCAGATCTCTCCTTCTCTGTTAATCTCAGTGATCACTTCAGATCTCTCCTTCTCTGTTAATCTCAGTGATCACTTCAGATCTCTCCTTCTCTGTTAATCTCAGTGATCACCTCAGATCTCTCCTTCTCTGTTAATCTCAGTGATCACCTCAGATCTCTCCTTCTCTGTTAACCTCAGTGATCACTTCAGATCTCTCCTTCTCTGTTAATCTCAGTGATCACTTCAGATCTCACCTTCTCTGTTAATCTCAGTGATCACCTCAGATCTCACCTTCTCTGTTAATCTCAGTGATCACCTCAGATCTCTCCTTCTCTGTTAATCTCAGTGATCAGCAGCCCTCTCCATCTCTCCTCTCCTGCTGAAGTAGGCCGGTCTGAGAATGTCCATTTACCTCTGAGTGGCTTCATCTAATTCTACAACCTTCCCCCGGCCGTCACCCCTTTGGCCTTGCATGGAGGGGACTTGGAAGCAGTGTTGGAGTAGTGAACTATATGCAGTTCAACTAGTAATTAAGACAAATGTGCAGTAGCTTGGTGGTAGTTAAACAAAATTCTAATATAGGTAGTGTTTTCAGTAGTTAATTACTTTTTTCCCATGTAGCGGTGTAGCTAACTACTAGAACTACACACTACACTTTTAGCAAAAAGAAAATATATGGGTGAAAATAAACTCAGCAAAAAAAGAAACGTCTCTTTTTCAGGACCCTGTCTTTCAAAGATAATTCGTAAAAATCCAAATAACTTCACAGATCTTCATTGTAAAGGGTTTAAACACTGTTTCCCATGCTTGTTCATTGAACCATAAACAATTAATGAACATGCACCTGTGGAACAGTCGTTAAGACACTAACAGCTTATAGACGGTAGGCAATTAAGGTCACAGTTATGAAAACTTAGAACACTAAAGAGGCCTTTCTACTGACTCTGAAAAACACCAAATTAAAGATGCCCAGGGTCCCTGCTCGTCTGCGTGAACGTGCCTTAGGCATGCTGCAAGGAGGCATGAGGACTGCAGATGTGGCCAGGGCAATAAATTGCAATGTCCGTACTGTGAGATGCCTAAGACAGCGCTACAGGGAGACGGGACGGACAGCTGATCGTCCTCGCAGTGGCAGACCACGTGTAACAACACCTGCACAGGATCGGTACATCCAAACATCACACCTGCGGGACAGGTACAGGATGGCAACAACAACTGCCCGAGTTACACCAGGAATGCACAATCCCTCCTGTGCTCAGACTGTCCGCAATAGGCTGAGAGAGGCTGGACTGAGGGCTTGTAGGCCTGTTGTAAGGCAGGTCCTCACAAGACATCACCTGCAACAACGTCGCCTATGGGCACAAACCCACCGTCGCTGGACCAGACAAGACTGGCAAAAAGTGCTCTTCACTGACGATTCGCGGTTTTGTCTTACCAGGGGTGATGGTCGGATTCGCGTTTATCGTCAAAGGAATGAGCGTCCGTCATGGTCTAGGGCGGTGTGTCACAGCATCATTGGACTGAGCTTGTTCTCATTGCTGGCAATCTCAACGCTGTGCGTTACAGGGAAGACATCCTCCTCCCTCATGTAGTACCCTTCCTGCAGGCTCATCCTGACATGATCCTCCAGCATGACAATGCCACCAGCCAAACTGCTCGTTCTGTGCGTGATTTCCTGCAAGACAGGAATGTCAGTGTTCTGCCATGGCCAGCGAAGAGCCAGGATCTCAATCCCATTGAGCACGTCTGGGACCTGTTGGATCGGAGGGTGAGGGCCAGGGCCATTCCCCCCAGAAATGTCCGGGAACTTGCAGGTGCCTTGGAGGAAGAGTGGGGTAACATCTCACAGCAAGAACTGGCAAATATGGTGCAGTCCATGAGGAGGAGATGCACTGCAGTACTTAATGCAGCTGGTGGCCACACCAGATACTGACTGTTACTTCGTTCAGGGACACATTATTCAATTTATGTTAGTCACAGTGGAACTTGTTTAGTTTATGTCTCCAGTTGTTGAATCTTGTTATGTTCATACAAATATTTGTTAAGTTTGCTGAAAATAAACGCAGTTGACAGTGAGAGGACGTTTATTTTTTTGCTGAGTTTATATCAGAAAATATCAGCATCAGACCTGCCTAATTCTCACTTGAAACATTAGTTTTTGTGTTTAATAGGATAAATTACGCTCTGTTAACATCTTACTCCAGAATGATCTGTTCTTGCAATTTGTATTATGACATTTTAGATATGATAATTTTTCTCTTAGTAGTTTGGATGTAGTGAACTACTTTTTCAAAGTAACTTAAAGTAGTAAACTATATTTTTCTTAAGGGTAGCTTAACTTCTTCCAGTGTGAAGTAATTGGTAGCTTGGTTAATTATTTTCACCGTAGCTTCCCCAACACTGGTAGGTAGTCACACAAACACTGAGGAAGACAAGACAAAACCTTTGTAGTGTGCTGTAGGATGTATTTCCCCCTGAAAATCCCTAATTGGCCTTGTGTAGAGGGAGGAGAACTCCATTGGCCTTGTGTAGAAGGAGGAGAACACCATTGGCCTTGTGTAGAGGGAGGAGAACACCATTGGCCTTGTGTAGAGGGAGGAGAACTCCATTGGCCTTGTGTAGAAGGAGGAGAACACCATTGGCCTTGTGTAGAGGGAGGAGAACACCATTGGCCTTGTGTAGAGGGAGGAGAACTCCATTGGCCTTGTGTAGAGGGAGGAGAACTCCATTGGCCTTGTGTAGAGGGAGGAGAACTCCATTGGCCTTGTGTAGAGGGAGGAGAACTCCTTTGGCCTTGTGTAGAGGGAGGAGAACTCCTTTGGCCTTGTGTAGAGGGAGGAGAACTCCTTTGGCCTTGTGTAGAAGGAGGAGAACTCCATTGGCCTTGTGTAGAAGGAGGAGAACTCCTTTGGCCTTGTGTAGAGGGAGGAGAACACCATTGACCATACTGTACACACACAATAATTTGCTCACTTCGCTGCTCATCTCTGAAGAACAACATCTCTTCCTCTATTATGACTTGCATTCAGCAACCAAAGCAGAAGTTGTGGTCTGGGTGTTACACATCTTCTTTATTGGTAGTATAATGTGGGAAAGTAGTTCATCTGCATCCTTGTAATCTGGTCAAATTGATAGATACATCTAGGTTAATAATGCTGTCAGGTTGCTAATTCAGTTCTATAACAGCCGCTATTGTTGCAGTTGCATTGCAGCCAGGTATTCATCACAATGCCTTCTGCAGTGGGAAGTGGGATGGGAGGGACAATATCCTCTCACCCATTTCCCTCCCTCCCTCCCATCCTATCCTGCAGCCTCCCCCAGCCTTCTTCAGCTCACACTTTATCGCTCCGCTTCATAGGCTTCCTGCCTCTCTGCTCTCAGCACCAGACCTGGGTTCAAATACTATTTGAAATCTTTCAAATACTTCATCTGTGCTTGATTGAGATTGACTGGCTAAATGGACAAATAGAACAGTCCCAAAACTGTCAACTCTGTCCATCTGGTTCTCGAAGCAAGCTAAAGAAAATACTCAAAAGTATTTAAAAGATTTCAAATAGTATTTGAAACCAGGTCTGCTCTCAGCAACGAACCGGAGCACTGTTTTTCTCTGTGTGTATCAGTGGGCTGGAGGTTAACCTACAGAGTGGAGACAGAGGAAGAGGAGGATGTGACTCATAGACCCCTTTCAGCAGCTTGCCTCCCATTCCCCTGCTGCCTGCTGCCTTCCTACAGGCTGAGGACTAGTTCTCCTTCCTTACTGTTCAAGGGTTAGAGACCACCCTTTTCACACTATTGTGCCGACTCAAATCTGACTGGATGCATAACAAGGCCAGCCCAGTACAGCTCGGCTTGGCACGGCTTGGCTCAGTAGCGTGTAAAGGATACGAGGATAGCTGCCATCGGACTGTACTCTACTTGTCAAAGTAGAACTAGACTTTAGTTCAAAGAGTTCCTACAGCCATCTGTGGCTCTGTTGTAAGACTTTACATTCTGATCTGGTGCCCACAACTAATTTAATAAGAATCTGTCTTAATCTGTCCAAGGCCTCATAAAATACTATGTTCTACCCTAAACTCTATTAGAACATACACTTAGGTTGGAGTCATTAAAACTCGTTTCGGTTAGTCGGTTAGGACATCTACTTTGTGCATGACAGAAGTAATTTTCCCAACAATTGTTTACAGAGAGATTATTTCACTTATAATTCACTGTATCACAATTCCAGTGGGTCAGAAGTTTACGTACACTAAGTTGACTGTGTCTTTAAACAGCTTGGAAAATTCCAGAAAATGATGTCATGGCTTTAGAAGCTTCTGATAGGCTAATTGACATAATTTGAGTCAATTGGAGGTGTACCTGTGGATGTATTTCAAGGCCTACCTTCAAACTCAGTGCCTCTTTGCTTGACATCATGGAAAAATCCAAAGAAATCAGCCAAGACCTCAGAAAACAAATTGTAGTCCTCCACAAGTCTGGTTCATTCCAAACGCCTGAAGGTACCACGTTCATCTGTACAAACAATAGTACGCAAGTATAAACACCATGGGACCACGCAGCCGTCATACCGCTCAGGATGGAGACGCGTTCTGTCTCCTAGAGATGAACGTACTTGGGTGCGTAAAGTGCAAATCAATCCCAGAACAACAGCAAAGGACCTTGTGAAGATGCTGGAGGAAACGGGTACAAAAGTATCTATATCCACAGTAAAACGAGTCCTATATCGACATAACCTGAAAGGCCACTCGGCAAGGAAGAAGCCACTGCTCCAAAACCGCCATAAAAATGCCAGACTACGGTTTGCAACTGCAAAGATCGTACTTTTTGGAGAAATGTCCTCTGGTCTGATTAAACAAAAATAGAACTGTTTGGCCATAATGACCATTGTTATGTTTGGAGGAAAAAGGGGGTTGCTTGCAAGCCGAAGAACACCATCCCAACCGTGAAGCACGGGGGTGGCAGCATCATGCTTTGGAGGTGCTTTGCTGCAGGAGGGTCTGGTGCACTTCACAAAATAGATGGCATCATGAGGAAGGAAAATTATGTGGATATATTAAAGCAACATCTCAAGACATCAGTCAGGATGTTTAAAGCTTGGTCGCAAATGGGTCTTCCAAATGGACAATGACACCAAGCATACTTCCAAAGTTGTGTCAAAATGGCTTAAGGACAACAAAGTCAAGGTATTGGAGTGGCCATCACAAAGCCCTGACCTCAAGCCTATAGAAAATGTGTGGGCAGAACTGAAAAAGTGTGTGCGAGCAAGGAGGCCTGCAAACCTGACTCAGTTACACCAGCTCTGTCAGGAGGAATGGGCCAAAATTCACCCAACTTATTGTGGGAAGCTTGTGGAAGGCTACCCGATGCGTTTGACCCAAGTTAAACAATTTAAAGGCAATGCTACCAAATACTAATTGAGTGTATGTAAACTTCTGACCCACTGGGAATGTGATGAAAGAAATAAAAGCTGAAATAAATCATTCTCTCTACTATTATTCTGACATTTCACATTCTTAAAATAAAGTGGTGATCCTAACTGACCTAAGACAGGGAATAAAAAAAAAACTGAGTTTAATTGTATTTGGCTAAGGTGTATGTAAACTTCAGACTTCAACTGTATGTGATGTGTTGTGTTGTGTGCCTCCCCCTCACGAGGCTGGCAAACTGCCCCAGTCAGCATTGAAATTCTCTTTAGTTCTGACTGGGTTCTCAAGCTGTCACCCACAGGGACACGCACTCCAAACCTGGGTTCAAATACTATTTTAAATCATTTGAAATAATTTATCTGTGCTTGATTGAGCATGTTGAGCTTAATAAACCAATAGAATAGTCCCATAACTGCAAACACTACCCAACTGGCACTCCAGGCAGGCTAGAGCAAACACTCAAGGGATTTTGAATGATTTCAAATAGTTTTTGAACCCGGGTCTAACGCACATACACACACACACACACACACACACACACACACACACACACACATACACACATACACACATACACACATACATACATACATACATACATACATACATACATACACACACACATACATACATACATACATACATACATACATACATACATACATACATACACCAGCCATGGAAAAGTAGCCATTTAAAACTTAACGCATTCCAAGCTTTTTCAGGAAGTGTTTCTACCGAGGCTTTCAAAGCGCCGTTCCCCCAACCTTGACATACCCCTCCCTAGCTGCAGGCTGTTGTATCCCTGGACACAATCTCTCTCTCTGCTGCTGTTCCTCCATTACATTCATAACCTATTATTGCATTATTATGGAATTCATGTTGAATAAGAACAAACTTGAAATGGTGTCTTGTCGTCAACTAAACGGTACACACCTTCAATGAAATTCAGAATTCAATCAAATAATTGCAGTTTTTTTCACATTTTGTTACCTTTATTTGATTTTTCTCATGCGTCTCTGTGTGCTGTCTAGTCATCTCTCTTCTCACTGGTCTGCTGGTGCCATATCCCCCTGCTTCCTTCCCTGTCTGAACAATCACGTGTCTTTTGTGTGTTCAATGACATCAGTCTTTGTTCCACATCTGTGATTTTTAAAGGTCTGGCTGGAAGATGGCTGGTGACCTGCTGTGGAAAGGTCATGGTGATGCCATTTCAGTCCATTTCAGTCCATTAGAAACAGCTCTGTTTCATGAAAGGTGTTTTTATGAGCCCCTCCCAGCCAGCCATTTAGTGTGGGTTGGGTTGGGTTCTGTAAACCATGTGGTCACAATGACCAGGCTGACTAATGAGCTCAACATTGATCAAGATAGCCACCTACACTCATATACACACACTGCTGGAAGTTAACATGGTATCAATAGCAGTTCAGTTGAAATAATTAATTAGTGTTTTGTAATGTTTACATGTTTAGGACATGTTTACAGTGTTACTTAGTGTTACTCTGTGAGCATTTCACTGTACCGTTTACACACGCTGTATCCTGTGCACGTGATGAATAAACTTTGATTTGAATTATAGTAAGGCAATGTAGTGAATTTAGTTATTTTATCAGACCAATTGACCAGATGAAACACTAACTCAACATGAACCAATTATATTATTATCTCGTTCTTAATATTTGTTTTTTCATTTCAGATGGAGAGGAGTCTCTTGTGTCTCCCTGTGTAGGTACGTGATGGCCGTTGTCTTGCCCACAGCAGCTGAAGGCCCCCTCCAAGCCCATGTATGTATGTTGTTATGGCAACAATAGATGGAAACACGGACGTTGAGACCCTGTTGGCTGCGATCCACCTGGAGCGATACCTGAAGACCTTCCGCCAGTCAGGCTTCCTCTTGGCCAGGGACCTCAGCCACCTAGACAATGGAGCTCTTATCCAGCTGGGCATAACTGCCACCGGGCACAGGAAGAGAATACTGAGGCTGGTCCAGCACATTCAGAGGGCCACCAATCAGAATCAGTCGATATCGAGACCCTTGGAGCCCTTATTGGACCGTTGTCAGTCTGAGTCTGACATTAATTCCACACCCATCCAATCAGGAGGGCCGAAGTCTGACCAAGGGGGCGGAACCGGGGCCATTCCGTTTGAAGCGTTCCGGAATAGTTCCGTTCCAAACATTCCATCCATGATGATGAACTCTGGGTCAGAGCGGCAGTACAATGGGAATGTTGTCATAAAACCGGTTCCAAAACCTAGAACGGTGTTCTACAGACACAAAACAGAACCCGTCCGGTCCCTCTCCTGTCCCACACCACCACCACCAACACCAACAGATCCCCAGGTTCTTACCCTAACCAGGAAACCATCGCAGGAATCTCTCTGCTTCACCATATTGGAAAGTTTGTCTTCAGGAGAATATAACAATGACACAGTGGCGGTGGGTCCTACCCCTACCCCTGCCCTGAGACACAGCCTAAGCCTGAGAGAGAGGAGGCTGAGTAACTCCTCAGACTCTGGAGGTCCCCTGCCCCCTGTTCCCCCGCGGCTGAACCGAGGTATCCCTCCAGCCATGTTTAGGGGTCCTACACCCACTCCGCCATCATCTGGTGGAAGGACTGAACAAAACCAGGACCAGTGTATGACAACCCCACCTCCGCCATCCTTATCCCCCTATGACAACACTGGATTCCCCTCTGTGACCACTTCCCCCCCCGGATCCCCGATGGAGATGGTCTCCAATGAGATCTACTGTGGCACTTTACCTGGTACTGGAGCTAGTAGTGGACGGATTCCCTGCAACATTCCTCAAACACCACCACGTCAAGAGATCCATACCACTCCTGACAGAAATAGGTAGGTCAACGTCTGACTTTAACATCATATACTGTACCTTTTTATAAAGGAGAAATATAGGCCTAGACATCGAAAAGAGAGTATTGTTTTGTGTAACTAATGTTTTTGTTTTATGTGTGTGCAGCACTTTAAGTAACAACTCTTCTGAATCGTCCCATGGAGGTAAGTCTACCAATCCGTTTCTGAAAGTAACCTTACAGATGGTTTAGTTAGACCTTACCTCTATGTATCCTTCAAGCCTATAAATGACCCTTGACCTGTTTAAATCAAGGTCATTAAAGTTTTGCATTGCTAAAACTTAACTTTTCGCTTACACTTTAGCATCCAGTTTAAATGCTTTATAACTGGTTATAAGCATGTATGAACCTTTTTATAATATCTTATAACGAGGTTTATAATATGCTATGTCATTTCTTCGTCCACCACAGTCCCCATGGAGGACCCAGAGGAGGAGATCAGTCCATATTGTGAAACAGTCTTCCAGAGCAGACGACCACTGCACCACTCTGAGGTGAGAGTGGAAGGCTGAGAGTGTGTTCCAATTGACACCCAATTCCCTATATAGTGCACTATCTTTGACCAGAGCCCATAGGCCTTCCAGGAAAAACATAAAATGGTGTCTGAAATGGCACTATGGGCCCTAGTCAAAAGTAGTGGCACTATATAGGGAATAGGGTGTCATTTGGGACAGAGCCTGAGTCTGTTATCAGGTTACAAGAACCCATCAGAGTTATATAGTGTTTAGGGTTTGTGGTCACTTTGGTTCTCCTGACATTGATGAACGTGTTCTCCATGTTGTGTTCTCAAAGGTGGAAAGGACCGAAAGTGAAGGAAAGACCAGAATGACAAGAAAGGAGGGAGAGGATCATGGGTAAATTATTGTGTCTAGAGGAGTGGATAATGAGACTGGCGTTCCAATGAAACATAACATCTTCTTACACAACTCTGACTACAGCCACAGAGAGAAAATAGTCTACTGTATTTTAAAATATTATTTTCTCTCCATCTTTTCAATCCAATGTTGGAACCTGCCACCAGACGCCGTATTCTCACTCTAGAGAAACCTAAAGAGGCTGGAGTCAAGGTTATTACAAATGCATCAATCAGTTACAGAGGCTATCTTTGCACTGCAGGACACCTCAACTCGCCTGGGCCAAACGTCTGTCCCAGGCCCTCCACAGTGAGTCCCAGGGCTACAGCACCGTAGGAGAGGCAGCACCACCCCCTCGCTGCCTCTCCTTACCCCCCAACCTGTACCCCTCGGAGCCGGGTGAGGACCAGACAATATCCCCCTACGCCAGCTACACCTCTCTCTCTGAGCCGACTGCTCCCATCATCTGTGGCTGGCTGGATAAGCTATCACCACAAGGGTATGCCGGGTCCTGGTCCTGCTCCGGGTCCTGGTCCTGCTCCGGGTCCTCCTTTCCTCCCTCTGTCTTCTCCTCCCTTCTGAGGAACTGTCTCTGTCCTCTCAAACCGGTGTGTCTCCAATGTCTTCCTTCTTCCTTTTCCCCACTGTGTTTCTCCAGTCTGTTTTGGTGTTTCTTGCTAAATGCTAAACAGTTGATATACCGTGCCTTCAGAAAGTATTCACACCCCTTCACTTTTTCCACATTTTGTTGTGTTACAGCCTGAATTTAAAATAGTTTAAATTGAGATTTTGTGTCACTGGCCTACACACAATACCTCATAATGTCAAAGTGGAATTATGTTTGCTGAAATTTTTACTAGTTGAAATGCTGAAATGTCTTGAGTATTCAACCCCTTTGTTATGGCAAGCCTAAATAAGTTCAGGAGTAAAAATGTGCTTAACAAGTCCCATAATAAGTTGCATGGACTTTAACATAATAGTGTTTAACATGATTTTTGAATAACTAACTCATCTCTGTACCCCACACTATCTGTAAGGTCCCTCAGTCGAGCAGTGAATTTGAAACACAGATTCAACCACAAAGACCAGGGAGGTTTTCCAATGCCTTGCAAAGAAGGGCACCTATTGGTAGATGGGTCAAAACAAAAAAGCAGACATTGAATATACCTTTGAGCATGGTGAAGTTATTAATTACACTTTGGATGGTGTATACAATACACCCAGTCACTACAAAGATACAGGCGTCCTTCAGTTGCCGGAGAGGAAGGAAACCGCTCAGGGATTTCACCATGAGGCCAATGGTGACATTAAAACAGTTACAGAGTTTAATGGCTGTGATAGGAGAAAACTGAGGATGGATCAACATCATTGTTGTTACTTCACAATACTAACCTAAATGGCAGAGTGAAAAGAAGGAAGTCTGTACAGAATAAAAATATTCCAAAACATGCATCATGTTTGAAATAAGGCACTAAAGTAAAAATGTGGCAAAGAAATGAACTTTATGTCCTGAATATAAAGCGTTATGTTTGGGGCAAATCCAACACATCACTGAGTACCACTCTTAATATTTTCCAGCATGGTGGTGGCTGCATCAGGTTATGGGTATGCTTGTCATCGACAAGGACTAGGGAGTTTTTTTTTTTTGGGGGGATAGAAATAAATGGAATGGAGCTAAGCACAGGCAAAATCCTAGGGGAAAACCTGGTTCAGTCTGCTGTCCACCAGACACTGGGAGACACTGGAGTTGCTTACCAAGACGACATTGAATGTTCCTGAGTGGCCTAGTTACAGTTTTGACTTAAATCGTCTTGAAAATCTATGTCTAGCAAGGATCAACAACCAACTTGACAGAGCTTGAAGAATTTTTTTAAAGAAGAATGTGAAAATATTGTACAATCCAGGTGTGCAAAGCTCTTAGAGACTTACCCAGAAAGACTCACAGCTGTAATCGCTGCCAAAGGTGCTTCTACAAAGTATTGACTCAGGTGTGAATACATATGTAAATTAGCTGTATTTCTAAAAACATTTTTTCACTTTTTCATTATGGAGTATTGTATGTAGATGGGTGAGAAAAAGACAATTCCATTTGAAATTCAGGCTGTAACAACAAAATGCGGAATAAGTTAAGGGGTATGAATACTTTCTGAAGGCACTGTCTCTGCCACGTGTCTGTCCTCTCAAACCGGTGTGTCTCGCACTTCTTCTTCCTTTTCCCCACTGTGTTTCTCCAGTCTGTTTAGGTGTTTCTTGTTAAATGCTAAACAGTTGATATCGGTCGAAACTGAGCTCTTCTTTGCTCTTGAAATTGTATAATTTTTTTCTCCATTTAAATCAGTGGTATGAGAATCTGATCATTTTTGTATTTGGCATTCTAGGAACTATGTATTCCAGAAACGCTATGTGAAGTTTGACGGCAAAAATCTGATGTACTTCGGCAGTGAAAAGGTAGGCCCTTTTTTTTCCTGAATGATGGACTGTATTACATATTGATTGAGAGAACCAGGATTGTTCATTACAATATCCCTCTTTACACATTCTCTCCAAGGACCCGTATCCCAAAGGAGTGATTCCTCTGGCTGCGATACAGATGGCCCGCATGGCCAAAGACAATAAATTTGAGATGGTGACAAGTCACAGGACCTTTGTCTTCCGGGCTGATAACGAAGGTAAACAAAGTACTTAAAAACAGAAATTAAGGCGCAGTGGTCTAAGGCACTGCATCGCAGTGCTAGAGGCGTCACTACAGACCCGGGTTCGATCCCGGGCTCTATCACAACCGGCCGCGACCGGGAGATCCACGAGGCGGCGCACAATTGGCCCAGCGTCGTCCGGGTTAGGGGAGGGTTTGGCCGGCCGGGATGTCCTTGTCCCATTGCGCTCTAGCGACTCCTGTGGCGGGCCGGGCGCAGTGCACGCTGACATCGGTCACCAGCTGTACAGTGTTTACTCCGACACATTGGTGCGGCTGGCTTCCGGGTTAAGACATTGGTGCGGCTGGCTTCCGGGTTAAGACATTGGTGAGGCTGGCTTCCAGGTTAAGACATTGGTGCGGCTGGCTTCCGGGTTAAGACATTGGTGTGGCTGGCTTCCAAGTTAAGCGAGCAGTGTGTCAAGAAGCAGTGCGGCTTGGCGGGGTCGTGTTTCGGAGGATGCATGGCTCTCGACCTTCGCCTCTCCCGAGTCCGTACGGGAGTTGCAGCGATGGGACAAGACTGTAACTACCAATTGGGGAGAAAAAGGGGTAAAAAGTACCATAAAAAAACAAGATTATAACTGCTATTAAAATCTCACACACAAGCAACTACAGACATTAGTTGGCCCATTTCTCCACACTTATCCCAAAGTGTGCACTTTGGGAGAAGTTTTAAAGCTTTGGATAGGTGTTGTTAAATCCAAATGTGGAAGTGCATACTTGAGGAGAAGGATGGAGGATCGGGACAAAGCTATAGTCCTCAGGGCAGAAACCAACCATGTGACAACCTCTATGTTGGACAAAGGTTGACCCAATAACCTTATTTTCACTCTGGAGACTCAAATGTCCCAATCTAACAAAATAGCCTCTGCGAGACAAGATAGTATCAGTTACTGTCATAAACTCATAGTAGAAACATCTTGTTTAGGACTTTATTTTAGGCTACTGATTCCTCTGGTGTTGACCTATTAGGGAATGATTTGGTATCAAAAGATAGTTTCTGGTACAATTGGTAACTGACTGGTACAAAAGGGTGCTTGGTTTGAATCCATACGACACAAACAATAAATTCACCTATTGTTATTGTGTAATTACCATTTTACCATGAAACTTTCATAGTAAATACCTGGTGTTTTCTGTACCATAAAATAGTGGTAATACCAACCATCGTCTTTCTACCTGCCCCCCTCTCAGTGCAGAGACATCAGTGGTGCAGCACCCTGCAGGGGAGGGTGAAGGAACAGCTTGTGTTTGGGCGTCCTCGCTTCGGTCCCGGCAGCCACTGTCAGAAGAGTGGTCCTCTGGAGCTCAAAGGGACCAAGTCAAAAGTTTACGTCGCCATCAATACAGAACAGGTCTGGGTGTACAAGAGCGAACAGTGTTTTCGAGATGGGATAGGAATCACGTTGATAGAGGCCAGAGGGGCTACGATCAGAGACGGCAAAGGAAAAAGCTTTGACCTCATCACCCCTTACAAAACATTCAGGTGCGTGTCTACTGACATGGTAATAACACAAAAAATAAAGTCTGTTCATCATGAACTTCCTGCACTGCTGTTTTCTGAATCCCTGAAAGAAAAAAAACTAGTTTTTGATTTGATTGTCCCTGTAGTTTCACGGCTGAGTCTGAGCGGGAGAAGAAGGACTGGATGGAGTCTGTACAGGAGTCCATAGCAGAGACCCTGTCCGACTACGAGGTGGCTGAGAAGATCTGGTCCAACAGGTTTAATAAGATCTGTGCTGACTGCAAAGCCGTCAACCCTGACTGGGCCTCCATAAACCTCTGTGTTGTCATCTGTAAGAACTGTGCAGGTGAGACAGTGTTTCCCCTACTATTGTATAGGTGGGGCGGGCTCCCCCCTCCCTAGCTCTGTTGCCCCCTGCCTAAAAGAGTGTGGTTTCAGTTTGATGCAATGTTGCTCTGGAAATGTTTCCAAATACATTTACATTTTTAGTCATTTAGCAGACGCTCTTATCCATTTTTTCATACTGGCCCCCCTGTGAGAATCGAACCCACAACCCTGGCGTTGCAAGCGCCATGCTCTACCAACTGAGCTACAGGAGACCTTGAGCTACACATCCTTTCCCTCTCTTATGGTTCTCTCTAGCGAAACAGCGCCTGAATATCCTGTTGCAAACACCAATACCAATGTCTAGTGCCAGGAGAGTGATTGTCGTGGTCCTTTGTCCCTTTTCCCCTGCAGGTCAACACAGAGGTCTGGGGACTATGGTGTCTAAAGTACAGAGCCTGAAACTGGACACCAGCGTGTGGAGCAATGAGATCGTGCAGGTGAGAAGAAAGAGAAGTGTTCTTCAGGGAAGGGGGAGGGAGAGAGTCAGGGGAAATGCTCACGTTTATTTTATTCAAGTGGCAAAATATTTTCCAGGATACTGAAATGAGTTTGTTTTGTTGTGTATCAACTGTGAATATACTAAAGGCCCTCATGAGTTCTGATTATTCTGTGTTTGTGTTCGTCAGCTCTTCATAATGCTGGGGAACGACCGAGCCAATGAGTTCTGGGCGGCCAGGCTATCTCCAGCCGACGAGTTAGACCGTGACGCCACACCAGACCAGCGGAGGGAGTTTATCATCCACAAGTACCGTGAGGGGCGCTACCGACACCCCCACCCCAACTTCAACACACAGGAGGAGCTCCTTAAGGTACAGTGACACAAATAGTATAGATTTTCAAATGTAAAGCTGCTTATAAGAGGATCCAAAGGACATGTGGAGTGTTGTATAGGCTATATTATCATAAACCCTTTATTATTATTATTATTATTAGTCTACGACTGGACAACATTTCTAGTTTGTTATGAAGGAAAAACTAAATTACTATCTGTCTTAACGGCCTTGGCTGGCTGCTGAGCCTCTCAGTAAAAACACTTGGCTGGCTGCTGAGCCTCTCAGTAAAAACACTTGGCTGGCTGCTGAGCCTCTCAGTAAAAACACTTGGCTGGCTGCTGAGCCTCTCAGTAAAAACACTTGGCTGGCTGCTGAGCCTCTCAGTAAAAACACTTGGCTGGCTGCTGAGCCTCACTGTAAAAACACTTGGCTGGCTGCTGAGCCTCTCAGTAAAAACACTTGGCTGGCTGCTGAGCCTCTCAGTAAAAACACTTGGCTGGCTGCTGAGCCTCTCAGTAAAAACACTTGGCTGGCTGCTGAGCCTCTCAGTAAAAACACATGGCTGGACACTACCCTTACGGAAAAAACACATTCATTTCATTTGATCACATGTGAAGTGTTCCAAAAACACATCTAGTCTAAATGCGTACCCTTACAGAAAAAAAACACATGATTTCACATTAAAATTCACTTTTGAAATCATGTGATTCTCCACATGTGAAATCATGTGTATTTCTAGTATCTGTAAGCTATGCTGGAGTTTAATTTAGGGCATAGCTGGCTGTAGCTAGCATGCATCCAGACATTTACCCCAACAATAATGACATGGAATGTGCTTTGAAACTAAAACAATTAGAGAAAAGCCAAGTGACATTTACTCCTGATGTACTGACCTGTTGCAACCTCCTGTGACGACGTGTGAAAGAAGGAGTCCGGCACAGGAGGTAAAATACAGAAGTCCAGAGTTTAATCCGTTTGCATAAATCAAACACCCCAAGCGTCAATCGAAACTGTACAAGGGAAAACATCCACCTTGGCAAATAACACAGTGAAATGTAGCTCAACCGAGCCTTGGCATTAAGATAATTTTCCAGCAGTCGGACCAGTACTTTGCGAACCAGGGACACATGCTCGGCGCACGTAGCGGAATACACCAGGATGTTATCGATGTAGACCACTACACCACGACCAAGCATGTCCCGAAACACCTCGTTCACAAAGGACTGGAAAACGGATGGAGCATTTATCAAACCGTAGGGCATCACCAGGTATTCATAATGCCCCGAGGTTGTGCTGAATGCTGTTTTCCACTCATCCCCTTCACGAATACGCACCAGGTTGTAGGCACTCCTGAGGTCTAATTTGGTGAAAAAACGGGCCCCATGCATTGACTCAATCACTGAAGGAATGAGGGGAAGAGGATATCTAAATCGTACCGTCACATTATTCAGTGGTCGATAATCAATGCACGGGCGTAAACCACCATCTTTCTTCTTCACAAAGAAGAAACTCGAGGAGGCAGGTGAAGTGGAGGGACGTACATACCCCTGGCGCAGGGACTCGGTGATGTATTTTTCCATAGCCTCCGTTTCAGCCTGTGACAGGGGATACACATGACTCCTGGGAGCTACAGCGTCTACCCGGAGGTTTATCGCGCAATCCCCCTCCTGATGAGGTGGTAATTTAGTCGCTTGCATCTTGGAAAACGCGAGCGCCAGATCATGGTATTCGGGGGGAATGCGCACAGTGGGGGTACCGTCTGGACTTTCCACCGTGGTCGCACCAACGGAAACACCTAGACACCTACCCGGACACTCACGCGACCGCCCCGTAAGAACCCTCTGCGGGCCATGAGAAATTGGGGTTGTGAAGGGCTAACCACGGGAAACCCAAGACTACAGGGTAAGCAGGAGACTCAATAATCATAAAGGTGATCTGCTCAACATGTGTCTCCTGCGTAATCATGGTGACTGGTACAGTAACTTCCTTAACCAACCCGGACCCTAATGGTCGACTATCTAGTGCTCTGATGGGGAGTGGAATATATTATTATTATGTTATTATACACTGGGAACCTACCAAGTGATCGGGAAAGGAGATAGATAAAGTACAGTGCGCCGCAAAGGGCTCTGAACACGTTTGGGTGTTCGTTACCAGGGGTGATGCGTGAGTACCCTGCCTACCGCCTCCAGACCCAAAAGAACGTTGACTGCGACGTGAGGTGGATTGTCCCTTCGTGCCACCAGAGTGGCACTGTCGCTGTCCTCCTGCGCTCTCTCGACCGGCGGCTCCCCCCAGCTCCATCTGCTTGGGGTCAGAGTCGTCCGGAATGGGAACGGGCAGACCCCTACCAGGACGTCCTCTGGCTGCTAGCAGATTGTCCAGCCGGATGGTCATGTCCACCAGTTGGGAGAACGATAGCATGGCATCCCGGCAGGCTAGCTCCCGTCGGACGTCCTCCCTTAGGTGGCACCGGAAATGGTCTATCAGGGCCCGCTCGTTCCACCCGGACCCCGCTGCCAGCATCCGGAACTCCAGCGCGTAGTCCTGAGCGGTCCTCGTCCCCTGCCTCAGATGAACCAGTCATTCGCCCGCCTCTCGACCCTCAGGCGGGTGATCAAAAACGGCCCGAAAGAGGTGAGCAAACTCCTCGTAGTTCTCCAACGTGGTACCTCCCTCGTTCCATACCGCGTTGGCCCACTCCAGGGCTCTCCCACAAAGGCAGGAAACGAGGACGGATACCTTCTCCCACTCCCGGGGCTCTTTCTAGGGAGTTTTTCCTAGCCACCGTGCTTCTACATCTGCATTGCTTGCTGTTTGGGGTTTTAGGCTGGGTTTCTGTATATCACTTTGACATCTGCTGATGTAAAAAGGGCTTTATAAATAAAATGTGATTGATTGATTGATAGAATAGATAAAAGGGGGGCAGTTGAATGGAGAGGGGACTTTTTGGAATTTGGCCTGAATGTCTGTCCCTGTGGCTGTGGATTATTTTAATGGTGCGTACATGCCGAGTGTGTGTATGTGTGTGTTCTCTCTGTCTGTGTGCGTCAGCCTAATGTGTCCCCCTCTCTCTCTGCCCTGCAGGTTCTGTGTACTGCTGTGACTAAGCAGAACCTGCTGAAGACGGTCACCCAGATCTTCACCGAGGCAGAGGCTGTCCGGGCCCGCCTCGCTGACTCTAATGATTACGACAAGCATCTGTCTCAGGAATACTCCCATTCAGAGGGCACCTCAGGTAAGGCAGGGGACAGGCTTCATTTGCCTGCTAGACCTTTTCTGCATTACGTGACTATTACATGACTGTTACGTGACTATTACACGACTATTACGTGACTGTTACGTGACTATTACACGACTATCATGTGACCATTACATGACTGTTACGTGACTGTTACGTGACTATTACATGACTATTACATGGCTATTACATGACTATTACGTGACCATGCAGTATAAAGTAGTGTGCTCAGAAGCCCTATGGATAAGGCTTTCAAGTAATTACAGCAGGGTTCATGGTTTGATAGAGAACCCAAAAAACCTTTTGGATGGTTATCATCAAAGCATGTGTCTGTCCTGTCTGTGAAATCTATACATACATTTATATTTCTGTGTTTTTGATTGAATTTCATTTAAGAGTTCTGTGAAATTATAAAACGTAGAGCTATTTCACCGAGGGTGCTTTTTGCTCTGTGTTGGGAGTGTGTTAGTGTTTACCGAGCTACCCCCTTTTCGGGAGGTTTTTAGTGTTTTGTGCTGTTTTGTGTATCCTGGAACCATTTGCTAGCCCGAGCCAGAAGCCTTTGTGATGAAACAGTTTGGTCTTCCTCTGTATGTTGACCTCTAGTGTTGTTGGAGGAACAGATGAAACGAGTTCACGCCATCTTTGTTGAAACAGTACAACTAGAACACTGGAGGGAAAACGTATTGAAAAACAGTTAGAAACATTTATAAACATCCGCATTTCAATTCATAAGCGTTCATCACATTTCTAATAATTTATAAAGTACGTATTAGTCTTGTAAATGCATTTATAATAGCTTATTCATTAAAGTTACTATAAAGTTTGACTTAATGTTTTGCTCTGTTTGCCTAGACCCCCAACGTGATGGCTAGACTCAAAACATCTCAATGTCTTCCTAATGTTGTTTCTGATGTAGACCCTGGTGTGTATGATGAGATTATGCAGGCCGTGCTGCACTCCGGCTACCTCTACAAGTCGGCCTCAATGAAAAAAGGGACGTTATCCAGGAAAACCCGAGAAGGTAGGCTACTGTGTGTGTGTTTGTTGGCGGGTGCTAACAGCGCACCACTTGGCACGGGTTGAATAGAGGAATGCTGCCTCCTCAGTAACATCAGCATAAAGGCCTGAAGAGAACAAAGCACTTTTATAGGACCAAATACTGACTGGGCCAATACTGCTCTGTTAGGAAATACACTACCCACTGTTTATGGCTGGAGTCTCTCTACGGTAAAACAGAGCGCTGTGATTTAGAAGTTACTCATAGTTACTTGTAGTTTCTTTCCCTTTTAAAAACACAGCCCATCATAAAAATTCCTAATGTTATTTTATTTAGAAAGGAACCTCGATTAACCGGCTTCTTCACATTTGTTCGCTCTAATAGCCGACGGATGAACGAGATTCCGAAGTATGGCAACGCGAGACTATTTAGAAAGTAACAGCCCGGATTTTTGTTCTTATTTGCCCCCCAGATTTCCAGAAGTACTGGTGCACGGTGGAGAGGTCTCTTCTGTTCTATGAGTCTGACCGATGTCCTGATCCTAGCATGAAGATCAACGTCAAAGACATCCTCTGTCTGGGGGTCAGCAGGCCGGACTCCTGCAACAACAACGGCTTCATTGACAGGTTAGAGGACCAATCATGGCAATAGTAACTGATGAAGGTTGTCAATCAATACTGTCTACTTCAAACACGTGGAAAAGATACATTTAGCATGAAATGTTAATACCACTGCCACTCAATGTACAGGTATCTACCAACTAGCGTTGATCTAGTGCCCTTCTCTTATGTTCCTGTGTCTCGTTGTAGGTTTCTCTATACGTTTGAACTGTACTTGTCCTCGGAGAAGCTCTATCAGTTTGGATTGGAAACTTCTGAGGCACTGCAATGTTGGTCCAAGGCCATCGGCAAGGTATGAGATTATCTTCTATCCCAGAAGAGTGCAAGGCCTGTACACTGATAATGCCAATTCTCAGCTTTAATGATTATAGTAAGAGCTCTTTCAGCTCTGAACGTTGTAATGTCCTATGCGTACTTAAGGGGAGGGGTTACAGTGAAGTGTTCCCTCCGTTCTGACTAACACCTTCTATGTACTAGCCTGGTACGTGTCTGTTCAGTGTTCCCTCCTGTACTTTAACTACTTCCTGTGTTCCCTTCCTCAGGCCGCCACACCTTTAAGCTGCCACTGCCTGCTAGCGAGGGCGTTTGAGCGGGTGGGAGTGCTGCGCTACAAGGCCATGCGAGACCCTTCTCAGTGGAAAGAGGGATATTTTGTCCTTCAGAAGTCTAACCTCTTCATCTGCCCTGGGAACGATGGAGCAGCTGAGGACATTATCAACCTTAAACGTCTGCAAGAGCTCAGTGAGTCTCCTGTCCTGACCAAAGCTTTACTGGGCACTGTGTGATAATGTAGTTGCTCAAATACCGTTTGGTAACTCTTCACTGAAACATTGACCATGTTACGCCCTAACTATGGATTGTACTAAAGCTGCCAACAAAGGGGGTACTATAGTAATTGAAAATCCGTCCGACTATAAAGAAAAAGTCTACTGCCAGCTTGGGCCTTAACTACCCCAAGCACCGTTTCTACAGAGCAACTGTCTGCTGATGAATGATTTGGTCCATCTTCCATTTCTTCTGTGCTTGTCTCCTAGGTATAGTAACTGAGAACCAAAACCATGAGAAGAAGGAAATTCTGGTTTTGGTTGAAAAGGGAAGGTTGGTTTTCAGTCTCTTCCTCTTCTCATCCAGTACATACTGTATATAATTACACAGGATGTCAACATATCATGGCTAGTTTGGCGCCTAAAGTATACCCAGCTAGGGGTGGAATTGGTGGGGAATGCGTGGGGATGAAAATAATTATACCATGTAAAATAGTTTGTTGGAGCTGGATTCAGAGTGATTTTCTCTGAACCTTCACCTCTTGAGTATCGACATGTCTCCCCCCCCCAGGACGCTGCACCTCCAGGGGATGGGTCGGTTAGACTTCTCCCTGTGGTACGCAGACATCCAGAGAGCTGCTGGAGGGAAGGGCAACACCCTGAGAGAACAGCAGCTCAGCAGGAATGACATCCCCATCATTGTAGACAGCTGCATCGCCTTCATCACTCAATATGGTGAGGGAGGAGTCTGGATATTCCATTCCATTCCATTATAGCAAAGGATAGAGGATTCTGCGTTAGCAACGACAAAATTGCACATTTTCCAGTGATCTTGTGGATCCATGATAGGATCCATAGCATTTGATGCATTTTCAGTGGAGGTAATCCTCTATATTCAAGTATACAATACCAATATCTATAAAGGGGTTCGTAAATAGTTAATCAATTCATTATAACGCTGCAGTGGCCTGTGCACGGTAGGGTTTATTTTCCCAGTTTACTTTACGCCAGCCAGAGACAGGAAATACTAGCTGATGACTGATGTACAGGATCTGATCTGTGATCTGCTCGTCAGGTCTGGGTCATGAGGGGATCTACAGGAAGAACGGAGCCACGTCCAGGATCAAGCTACTGATGGAGGAGTTCAGGAACGATGCTCGGAACGTCAAGCTCCGGATCGGGGATAACTTCATAGAGGACGTGACTGACGTGTTGAAGAGGTTCTTCAGGGAGATAGATGACCCCATCTTCATGGCTGACCTGCATCCACTATGGAAGGAGGCTGTCAGTAAGTACAGGTGTCTCTTGCAACAAAAGAGATTGAATCTCAATGAGACTAACCTGTATTAATAAAGGTTATTATCACAGACAGCACAAATATGAAGCTACTATTTTGTGTCTCTGACTTAATCACTCGACCTAGTCCTCTTGGTCCCCTCAGAATTATAGGGCTTCCACCAAGCTGTGTCACTGGTGCTCGTCAGGATGTACCACAACGTATCCTTTTGAAATCTAACTGGTTCCTGTTTGTCCCTTTTTTATAGGAACAGCCAAGGATAAGAGCCAGCGTCTGGACAGATACAAGGAGATCATCCGTAGTTTACCCAGAGTCAACAGGACGACTCTGGCTGCTCTCATCAGCCACCTCTACAGGTCAGTATAGCCTCAGGGTTAACAGGACTCTCATCAGCCCTCTACAGGTCAGTATAGCCCCAGGGTTAACAGGACTCTCATCAGCCCTCTACAGGTCAGTATAGCCCCAGGGTTAACAGGACTCTCATCAGCCCTCTACAGGTCAGTATAGCCCCAGGGTTAACAGGACTCTCATCAGCCCTCTACAGGTCAGTATAGCCCCAGGGTTAACAGGACTCTCATCACCTCTACAGGTCAGTATAGCTCCAGGGTTAACAGGACTCTCATCACCTCTACAGGTCAGTATAGCCTCAGGGTTAACAGGACTCTCATCACCTCTACAGGTCAGTATAGCCTCAGGGTTAACAGGACTCTCATCAGCCCTCTACAGGTCAGTATAGCCTCAGGGTTAACAGGACTCTCATCAGGCCTCTACAGGTCAGTATAGCCTCAGGGTTAACAGGACTCTCATCAGCCCTCTACAGGTCAGTATAGCCCTCAGGGTTAACAGGACTCTCATCAGCCCTCTACAGGTCAGTATAGCTCCAGGGTTAACAGGACTCTCATCAGGCCTCTACAGGTCAGTATAGCCTCAGGGTTAACAGGACTCTCATCAGCCCTCTACAGGTCAGTATAGCCCCAGGGTTAACAGGACTCTCATCACCTCTACAGGTCAGTATAGCCCCAGGGTTAACAGGACTCTCATCAGCCACCTCTACAGGTCAGTATAGCCCCAGGGTTAACAGGACTCTCATCAGCCCTCTACAGGTCAGTATAGCCCCAGGGTTAACAGGACTCTCATCAGGCCTCTACAGGTCAGTATAGCCTCAGGGTTAACAGGACTCTCATCAGGCCTCTATAGGTCAGTATAGCCCCAGGGTTAACAGGACTCTCATCAGCCCTCTACAGGTCAGTATAGCCCCAGGGTTAACAGGACTCTCATCAGGCCTCTACAGGTCAGTATAGCCTCAGGGTTAACAGGACTCTCATCAGCCCTCTACAGGTCAGTATAGCCCCAGGGTTAACAGGACTCTCATCAGCCCTCTACAGGTCAGTATAGCCCCAGGGTTAACAGGACTCTCATCAGGCCTCTATAGGTCAGTATAGCCCCAGGGTTAACAGGACTCTCATCAGGCCTCTACAGGTCAGTATAGCCTCAGGGTTAACAGGACTCTCATCAGCCCTCTACAGGTCAGTATAGCCCCAGGGTTAACAGGACTCTCATCAGCCCTCTACAGGTCAGTATAGCCCCAGGGTTAACAGGACTCTCATCAGCCCTCTACAGGTCAGTATAGCCCCAGGGTTAACAGGACTCTCATCAGCCCTCTACAGGTCAGTATAGCCCCAGGGTTAACAGGACTCTCATCAGCCACATCAGCCAGGGTTCAGAAGTGTTCTCTCTCTCTGTCTCTCTGCTCTGTCTCTCTCTCTCTCTCTCTCTCTCTCTCTCTCTCTCTCTCTCTCTCTCTCTCTCTCTCTCTCTCTCTCTCTCTCTCTCTCTCTTGATCCCAGGGTTCAGAAGTGTGCTCTCTCTCTCTTGATCCCAGGGTTCAGAAGTGTGTGCTCTCTCTCTCTCTCTCTCTCTCTTGATCCCAGGGTTCAGAAGTGTGCTCTCTCTTGATCCCAGGGTTCAGAAGTGTTCTCTCTCTCTCTCTCTCTCTCTCTTTTGATCCCAGGGGTCAGAAGTGTGCTCTCTCTCTCTCTCTCTCTCTCTCTCTCTTAATCCCAGGATTCAGAAGTGTGCTCTCTCTCTCTCTTTATCCCAGGGTTCAGAAGTGTGCTCTCTCTCTCTCTTGATCCCAGGGTTCAGAAGTGTGCTCTCTCTCTCTCTCTTGATCCCAGGGTTCAGAAGTGTGCTCTCTCTCTCTCTCTTGATCCCAGGGTTCAGAAGTGTTCTCTCTCTCTCTCTCTTGATCCCAGGGTTCAGAAGTGTTCTCTCTCTCTCTCTCTCTCTCTCTCTCTCTCGATCCCAGGGTTCAGAAGTGTGCTCTCTCTCTCTCTCTCTCTCTCTCGATCCCAGGGTTCAGAAGTGTGCTCTCTCTCTCTCTCTCTTGATCCCAGGGTTCAGAAGTGTGCTCTCTCTCTCTCTCTCTCTTGATCCCAGGGTTCAGAAGTGTGCTCTCTCTTGATCCCAGGGTTCAGAAGTGTGCTCTCTCTCTCTCTCTCTTGATCCCAGGGTTCAGAAGTGTGATCTCTCTCTCTCTCTTGATCCCAGGGTTCAGAAGTGTTCTCTCTCTCTCTCTTGATCCCAGGGTTCAGAAGTGTTTTCTCTCTCTCTCTCTCTCTCTCTCGCTCTCTTGATCCCAGGGTTCAGAAGTGTGCTCTCTCTCTCTCTCTCGATCCCAGGGTTCAGAAGTGTGCTCTCTCTCTCTCTCTCTCTCTCTTGATTCCAGGGTTCAGAAGTGTGCAGACCTGAACCAGATGTGTACCAAGAACCTGTCTCTGCTGTTCGCCCCCAGCCTCTTCCAGACAGACGGGAAAGGAGAACACGAGGTGAAGATCATTGAAGACCTCATAGACAACTACCTGTATGTCTTTGATGTGAGTATGGTCTCATAGACATTTACCTGTATGTCTTTGATGTGAGTATGGTCTCATATACATTTACCTGCATGTCTTGATGTGAGTAGGGTCACAGACAACTACCTGTATGTCTTGATGTGAGTAGGGTCACAGACAACTACCTGTATGTCTTGATGTGAGTATGGTCTCACAGACAACTACCTGTATGTCTTTGATGTGAGTATGGTCTCATAGACATTTACCTGTATGTCTTGATGTGAGTAGGGTCGAACCAGCGAGGGTCTAAGCTCAAATGCTTCACTTAGAAATCAGGGTTGTGTTCCGTAGGTAGAAAGCATTTTGAATGGATTGAAACGGGGAGGTACTACCTACCTGAACTTGTCCAATCAGAGCACAAATGTTCACATTTCACTGCAAACTGTTTTGCTACAGTGTGCCCTACTGAACATGGCCCAGGTCAATCTGTTCTGTAATCTAATGAATGATTAGTAAATGTTTGATTGTGTTTGTTCAGATTGATGAGGAGCAACAGACCCAGATAGAACTGGAGCTCAGCCTCATCACCACCTGGAAGGACACACAGGTACACTTTACGAAGGATTTAAAAACCGTTTATAAAGATTTATGATGGGTTATAAAGGGTTATAACACATTGGTTGGACAAACGGTTGTCTGTAATAAGTATCCTGTCTTTGCAGCTGTCTCAAGCAGGTGACCTGATCATTGAAGTGTACCTGGAGAAGAAGATGCCGGACTGCTGCATAACTCTGAAAGTAAGTGGCGCCGGGTTATCTTCTGATTTCTATTTCATGAAAGGTGCTGTTATGATTTAGCCCCTCCACTAGTCTCTCTATCACCTATGAGTAGCTCGCCAATCAATTCTTAATGTACATGCATTTCTAACATAAAGCTCCTGGGGAATCCAATCAAAGCCACATCAACATTATGCAAACTGTCATTAACATAAAGCTCCTGGGGAATCCAATCAAAGCCACATCAACATTATGCAAACTGTCATTAACATAAAGCTCCTGGGGAATCCAATCAAAGCCACATCAACATTATGCAAACTGTCATTAACATAAAGCTCCTGGGGAATCCAATCAAAGCCACATCACCATTATGCAAACTGTCATTAACATAAAGCTCCTGGGGAATCCAATCAAAGCCACATCAACATTATGCAAACTGTCATTTACATAAAGCTCCTGGGGAATCCAATCAAAGCCACATCAACATTATCCCACACCTGGTTAGACACTGCTGGCTTAAAAAAGCCAAATTTAACACAATATTTGCCAATTTAATTTCCAGCAATATTGCCCCGCCTGTCTGTTTGGTGCGCGCGTTTGTCTATCACTCTGTATGTAGCCGGTTAGCGACGCTTATGACAACCGTCGTGTGGGTAAACAGAAACCTTGTCCCCCAAAACCTTCTCAATTAAATGCAAAGTAGGTGTTTACCGACCGGAACTATATCGTGATTATTTGTATCAATAGGGTGGAGATTGTTCCGCCATGACGTGGTCTGCAGCAGTAGTCCTAACAGCGGAAACGTGGCTAGACCGACACATCCCTCTCTCGCTAGAATGCACAGTTAAAGGGGAAATACACTCAAACATTTCAAAAATATATATAATCATTCCAGACCTAAAAAAAAAAATATTCTGATGTGATTTCATCGTTGACATGGACTCAGAACATACATGTCCATTGTTTCTCTATGAATAATAATATGAATAATTTAAATAATATTGAGAGTATAAAACAGAAGGGGAAAAAACTGGGGGGGGAAATAACAGAGAACTGAATTCAAGAAAATACTAAATATGATTTTATGGGGCCCCCTTAGTTGTTTATTAACTGTTATTTGACCAGTTATATTGACAGAGAACGCATCTCTTGTACACCAAGGACCCGGGGAAGAGTTGCAGGGTAGAGGAGAAGAGAAGAATGGGCCTATTGGAAAGATTGAAAAAAAAAACAGAGTAGCTGGCAACGTTTAGTTTTTTAAAGTATCTCTCATGCTAAAGGTTGGAGACCCTTGCTTTACACAGACAGGTGGCCTCCCATAATGTACCAATGTTTCCCTAGGCCTGGGATTTCCAATGATAACCATCTACCATCCCCTATACTATACATGCTGGACATGAGCATTTCCAGGAAGCTAAAATGCTCTTTATGGTCTGGCTTTCTGTAGGTATCTCTTTATGGTCTGGTTCTCTGTAGGTATCTCTTTAAGGTCTGGTTCTCTGTAGGTATCTCTTTATGGTCTGGTTCTCTGTAGGTATCTCTTTATGGTCTGGTTCTCTGTAGGTATCTCTTTATGGTCTGGTTCTCTGTAGGTATCTCTTTATGGTCTGGTTCTCTGTAGGTATCTCTTTATGGTCTGGTTCTCTGTAGGTATCTCTTCATGGTCTGGTTCTCTGTAGGTATCTCTTTAAGGTCTGGTTCTCTGTAGGTATCTCTTTATGGTCTGGTTCTCTGTAGGTATCTCTTTAAGGTCTGGTTCTCTGTAGGTATCTCTTTATGGTCTGGTTCTCTGTAGGTATCTCTTTATGGTCTGGTTCTCTGTAGGTATCTCTTTATGGTCTGGCTTTCTGTAGGTATCTCTTTATGGTCTGGCTTTCTGTAGGTATCTCTTTAAGGTCTGGTTCTCTGTAGGTATCTCTTTAAGGTCTGGTTCTCTGTAGGTATCTCTCTAAGGTCTGGTTCTCTGTAGGTGTCTCCAGCTATGGGTGCTGAGGAGTTGACTAACCAGGTCCTGTACATGAGGAACGTCCCAGCAGGGGAGAAGGACGTGTGGCTGACGTTCGAGGCCATAGAGGAAGGACAACTGGGTGAGAAGCATCATATTACTATCTCTCTGACTGGGTGAGTAGCATCATATTACTATCTCTCTCTGACTGGGTGAGGAGCATGATATTACTATCTCTCCGAATGGGTGAGGAGCATGATATTACTATCTCTCTGACTGGGTGAGGAGCATGATATTACTATCTCTCTGACTGGGTGAGGAGCATGATATTACTATCTCTCTGACTGGGTGAGGAGCATGATATTACTATCTCTCTCCGAATGGGTGAGGAGCATGCTATTACTATTTCTCTCCGAATGGGTGAGGAGCATGATATTACTATCTCTCTCTGAATGGGTGAGGAGCATGCTATTACTATCTCTCTCCGAATGGGTGAGGAGCATGATATTACTATCTCTCTCCGAATGGGTGAGGAGCATGCTATTACTATCTCTCTCCGAATGGGTGAGGAGCATGCTATTACTATCTCTCTCCGAATGGGTGAGGAGCATGATATTACTATCTCTCTGACTGGGTGAGGAGCATGATATTACTATCTCTCTGACTGGGTGAGGAGTATGATATTAATATATCTGACTGGGAAATACTATAGAAAGTGTAAAAACAGCTCAAAATAGCATTTAGCTCTAATAACTAAACTACCACTGTAAAAAAAAAAATATATATATATATAGTTTCATTTCCTGGAATTTCCTGGACTGTGAGAAAGAAGCTATCCCAGAATAGTTGTTATATAATGTTCAAATGTTGTCTTTGTTCCACAGAGCGCCCCCTACACCCCAAAGAGAAAGTGCTGGAGCAGGCACTACAGTGGTGTAAAATGGCTGATCCTAGTTCCGCTTACCTGGTGGTGAAGAGAGTTCCCAAAGGAGAGGGCATTAACATCCTGACTGGTGAATACTGCGCAGCCCGGAGAAACAGCTCATTAGCTTATCCTTTCCATCCAAACAATCACAATCATTAGCTTATCCTTTCCATCCAAACAATCACAATCATTAGCTTATCCTTTCCATCCAAACAATCACAATCATTAGCTTATCCTTTCCATCCAAACAATCACAATCATTAGCTTATCCTTTCCATCCAAACAATCACAATCATTAGCTTATCCTTTCCATCCAAACAATCACAATCATTAGCTTATCCTTTCCATCCAAACAATCACAATCATTAGCTTATCCTTTCCATCCAAACAATCACAATCAAACGACCCTCTTTGATTTTTTTGATCATCGATTGCAATCAGCCCAATTTCTTGTTGCTCTTACGTTCAAACGTGACAATATTTAGTTTATTTGGAGACTGTCATTGTTATACACAGTATGATTGCAATGATGATGTTTTTTATTCACAGCCTACCAGAGTGAGATAATGAAGATGGGAGTTCTGAAGTGTCGTGAAGAGCCCCCCAAACTCCTCCACGGAAAAGGCTTTCAGGAACACACCTTTCAGATCAAAGACCACAGGCTGCTGCTGCTGAAGGACAAAAAGGTATTTCTGCTCTCGCGTCACGGTCACACCTTGAAGCTGGACCTCTGCGCTAATATGGGCCAGTGTAGTTATCGCAGGTGGAGCTGTGATTGTCCGTTTTATTTGTGTGTCCGATACATATTTTCTTACTGTACAAAATGTCTTGTCATTTCAGAGCATCAAGCCTGAAAAGGAATGGGCTCTGAAGTCTATGAAGATCTACGTGGGAATTCGAAAGAAGTTGAAACCGCCCACTAGATGGGGCTTCACTCTCATGATGGAGAAACATCAGCTGTAGGTGTTCACTTCAAAATCTTGTCTGGCAATGAAAGGAAATACCACAATCTTGCTACACATTATTCTGGTCATTGCAAAGGATGTCTGGAAATCAACTTCTATTGGATAAGATTGAAACATATATGTTTATAGGACATGCATCATGTTTTCTCAAGTATTTGAAATTCCTCATTGTTCCCTGTATATCGAATGGTTTGGCATGACATCGGATGTTATGATGTTATGTAAGTGGACTACATTGTTTTGGAGGTTGGAATGTCTTGTTTTAGATCTGCCGCTCCCCTCCCCTTTAAATCAGATCTCCTTCCCCTCCCCTTTAAGAGCTAATCACTGCTTTGTGTTTTTGTGTCTCCCAGGTACCTTTGTTGCTTTTGTGAGTCTGACCTATGGGACTGGGTCACCAATTTCCTCAAAGCACAGGTATGTTGTGGAGCATAGTTACCCCCCAAGTGTTGCATCACTTTTACATTACTTTGAGTTTGCTTTCCCCCCCTCATTTTTGGGTATAATATCTACGCTTTAGATTTTTACTTCTGTCTGTTTAATTCTATCCATTCGATTCCATTTTGATTCATTTCTATTCACTTGATTCCTTCTAACAGAATGATGACCCCCGACCTCCGGTGTTGAGGCGTCACTCCTCCTCAGACATCTGCAAACAGAAGTTTGGGACCATGCCCCTAGTTCCAATCAGAGGGGACGGACACGAGAGCAACTCTACCATGCTGTCAGCCAATCAGACTCTGGTACGTTCCAACTCTACCATGCTGTCAGCCAATCAGACTCTGGTTTGGTTCTGCAGGAGACAACCACGCACACCCTCTACCCACCCTATACTTTTAAGCCTGTCGCATGCTTCCCAGTCAAAATAGTTTGCGCATATATTATCATGACATTTTGAGGGTTTTTGTTCGTTTTGGTAGCCGAAAAGTCTACGCCCCTTTGTTTGTGATTGGTCAACAGTACTACTCCTAGTAGGAGTGGGAACTATGGATGGGATTCTCCAATGATGTGTTGTCATTCAACGAGAGACGACTAGTTTTCATGCACATTTCATGCACACCAAACATCTTAGTTAGATGTAAAATTGGTAAAAACATCAAAACTATTTTGAGGAAGTGTATACTGGCTATTTTTTTGCTACGGCATCTCAAGAGGGACAAACAGTAATATTGCCGCTTTTTCCTCATTTTTTAAGCGAACGTCTTTTAAGGGAGTATGCAAGGTACAGACGTTTGCTTCGCCTAGCCGGGTTCTGCTAGGAGCAAACCGAACCTAGTATGGGGAGCCTTTAGCTAACTGAACCTAGTATGGGGAGCCTTCAGCTAACTGAACCTAGTATGGGGAGCCTTCAGCTAACTGAACCTAGTATGGGGAGCCTTCAGCTAACTGAACCTAGTATGGGGAGCCTTCAGCTAACTGAACCTAGTATGGGGAGCCTTCAGCTAACTGAACCTAGTATGGGGAGCCTTCAGCTAACTGAACCTAGTATGGGGAGCCTTTAGCTAACTGAACCTAGTATGGGGAGCCTTCAGCTAACTGAACCTAGTATGGGGAGCCTTTAGCTAACTGAACCTAGTATGGGGAGCCTTCAGCTAACTGAACCTAGTATGGGGAGCCTTCAGCTAACTGAACCTAGTATGGGGAGCCTTTAGCTAACTGAACCTAGTATGGGGAGCCTTCAGCTAACTGAACCTAGTATGGGGAGCCTTCAGCTAACTGAACCTAGTATGGGGAGCCTTCAGCTAACTGAACCTAGTATGGGGAGCCTTTAGTCACATCAGTACCGCACATTTGGGTTGTTGTTGACGTTCTGAACTTTGAGAAGACTCCATTAGCCCAAGTTGTTTACTTCACACAAAGCTTGTTTTTGTTTTTGTATCAAGATCCTTCCTTTCTGTCTCCCCTTTCTGTAACCCTTTGGTGTCTAGTATATTTAGTATTCCAAATGCTATCCCTATACTGTATAGTATTCACTATGGGCCAGTTTCCCTGACCCAGATTAAGACTAGTTCTGGACTGAAAAGCAAGTCAAAGCATCATTTTTGAGTCCAGCAATAGGCTTAATCTGGGTCAGGGAAACTGTCTCTGTGTGTCTGTATCTCACAGGGTGTACTGGTGTCTTTCTCTACAGCGAAAGCTTCATGCCAGAAGGACTCTCTCTATGTTCTTTGTAAGTATGCACACCCTGGTGCTCTGTCATTTCAATGTTGCATGTTTTCGTTGCATGCCGTTTAGAATATTCATACTTACCTTCATTTTGTGTGGCTCGGTTGGTAGAGCATGCCGCTTGCAACACCAGGGTTGTGGGTTTGATTCCCACGGGGGACCGGTATGAAAATGTATGCACTCACTACTGTAAGTCGCTCTGGATAAGAGATCTGCTAAATGACTAAAAAGTAAAATATATACACTACCAGTCAAAAGTTTGGACACACCTACTCATTCAAGGGTTTTTCTTTATTTTTACTATTTTTTACATTGTAGGATAATAGTGAAGACATCAAAACTATGAAATAACACATATGGAATCATGTAGTAACCAAAAAAGTGTTAACCAAATCAAAATATATTTTATATTTGAGATTCTTGAAATAGCCACCCTTTGGCTTGATCATCAAGTTTTTATTTCATCCCTCTGTGTGTGGAGTAATTATCTTGAGGTTGTTGCTGAGGTGCTAGAACAATGGCCAGACCTTAATAAGAGGAAGTCTGTTGTTTTTAAAGTTGTGGTCAAAGAAGGGCAACTCCCTTCCATGTTTGTCCCATTTTAAATTAACCACATGTTTCTTTGTCACTGTAATGGCAGATCATCTCCTTTTTTAATACCTACTTAAAATCAGATAATTCCTAACAGATAGCTACATCTCAACCCCCTAATTATTATAATAGTTCTAATTCTGCTTTTGCCTCAGACCTTCCAGAGCTTTACATAGTGTATAATCAAACACACAAATAACTCTGGGTTGGGTTCAAATTCGAAATCCGTTCTCCCTTCTCCTCTCTTCTGCTCTCCCCCCTCCCCTCCACCCAGCCCATGAAGGTGCAGCAGGACTCGTTCGAGGAGTGTCCAGAACCCCCAGAGCCCCCAGAACCCCCAGAGCCCCTCTATGAGGAGGTAGGAGACTTCGGCCTGCAGGTCCTCAAGTCCCTGGAGACCAGCTTCCTCTCCAACAACACCTCAGAGACCCAAGAGGTCCCTGACCGGTCCCTGAGCCTCAGCCTGGGCCACCGGAAGACAGGCTCCCTGGACCGCATGATTGGCCCCAATCCGGTGCACTCGCTGCGGTTGGGAGGAGAGGGTCTGCTGCCCCCTGCTGGTTATCTGGATACCCTGGTCCTGGGTGGAGGAGGGGACCTCCAGGAGTCTCCCCAGCCAGTGCCAAGGAGGAGGCAGCAGCACAGGCCCTGTACCCCCTCTCAGGAACTGCTCCTCCAGGAACTGTCCTCCGTCTTCACCAAGAAGACAGAGAATGAGGAGAAACCGCCAGGAGAGAAGAACGTCATCTGAGGAAAGGAAAAGGTGGCGAGAACATCATTTAAAAAACAACAATATTTTTAGTCATTTAGCAGACGCTCTTATCCAGAGCGACTTACAGTTAGTGATCATATGAGGAGAGGAAGAGATGAAGAGGATGTTATCTGAGGAGAGGAAGAGATGTGTGCACACGTAAACTGAGCCCAGACAGACAGAAGACTGCAATAACATGGGAGTATGGACACAACCTATGTGTCAAAAATACATGATCAGATATAAATAACGATTTACTTATGTTTTATCCTACAAACTGCTTACTGTTCTGCTATCACTGTGATGTACATATCCATTTTATATTGAAGGATGCTTCTTGGCTTATAACAACCTTGCTAATTGCTTTAGCTATTAGCTATGGGATACCTTTTTGTACTTGTTTTTGAATAGTTTACTAAACCACTGAGGGAGAAGATAAATGGATCTCTCATCAGGCATTGTTGGTGGTAATGCATTAGGCATTAAACACATTTTATTTAGTCTTAAACAACTGGATTTTAAATATAAATGTGTTACAGTCTCTGTGTGTATTAATTTATTTGTAAATAATATTTTATCAACTTTTTTTGGTAAAAGCTGTGAAAGTAAGAAAAGGAGAGCTTTGCTTCTAGAAGCTCCACTATCTGGCCAGAAGGTGGCAGTATGCACACTGTCTGGCCAGCAGGTGGCAGTATGCACACACTATCTTCTAGATGTCCACAGATAATCCTGAGCGTTGCTACACTATCTGGCCAGAAGGTGGCAGTATGCACACTATCCTTTAGATAAAAGGATTCTTAGTTTAATTCACCCATGCACAACCACTGTATGATGCGAATACAGCCAAATATAATGATTATTAGTGGCACTACATCCGAACATTCTGAATTCACGTTTGCACTTCCAAGTCTATTGCTTTTTCATGAATATGCCATATTCAAGATATCCTCCTTTGTCATAAATCTAAATAGACAATAAGATATTCCAATTTGACTGCCTTTGCCATGTGTCTATAGTGTGTTATAATGCATTTGCTTGCATTGTCCTCCATTAGTCTAATTCCCAACTTACTGTAAATAGTGCACATTGTTCTGTATGCTTATACCATTTCAATATCCATTATGCAGTGTTTTACATTGTTGTTGCTACATGAAGGACTATATTAAATATGATATTTTTTTTGTTTTATGATATGTCCAATTTCTTGATTTTCCACTATTTAAGGATTGAGAATTTTGATGATCAATTTACGTTATTTGTAAATGCAAGTAGAGTGTGAAGTAACACAGCGCTAGTGTCTGAGCAAATTATGTTTAAACGTTTAGTCCCAGTTCTTTCATTACCTGGTGGTCTTCTGTCTTCTTACTGCCTTGATGGTGACTCCTCGTGATAAAGAATCACCATTCTCTGTATATTCTCTTTGTCCAATCACATTCCTTTTTTAAAGTCAGCCTTGTTTTAGTGGATTGCTTTAATCTAGCATGGGGTCTAGATTAAAGAGAAACAAATGATAAAGGATTCCAGGTCGGTAGAATAGGAGATTAGTAAACAAGTGCCTTTTGTCATCTGTACATTGTCAGTTTGTTTCTACTGACCTCTGAAATGAGAAGCCTTTTCAAGGGAGGATGGATTCTGTTTCTACTGACCTCTGAAATAAATGAGAAGCCTTTTCAAGGGAGGATGGATTCTGTTTCTACTGACCTCTGAAATGAGAAGCCTTTTCAAGGGAGGATGGATTCTGTTTCTACTGACCTCTGAAATGAGAAACCTTTTCAAGGGAGGATGAATTCTGTTTCTACTGACCTCTGAAATGAGAAGCCTTTTCAAGGGAGGATGGATTCTGTTTCTACTGACCTCTGAAATGAGAAGCCTTTTCAAGGGAGGATGAATTCTGTTTCTACTGACCTCTGAAATGAGAAGCCTTTTCAAACCTGAGACAGATCTATATTTAGAAAGATGTTCAACAAATAACTAAACCAGGTAGTGCAGAAGGTTTTCCTTATCAGTTCTCCTCCTCACGGTCAATGATTGTGGTTTAAAGAATAACTAATGAACGTTACACGTTATTACTTGTTGCCAAAGGTCATTTTCTAGTGCTTTAAAATATTTTATTTCCAACTTCCATCTCTGACACCAGTTTAGAATTGTTCCAGCTCGAATCAATCGATGCAAACAAAAAAACTGCATCCCTCCCTGATGCCAAAGCTAATACCACTTTCCCCTTCTCTCCCCCACTCTCCCCTTCTCTCCCCCACTCTCCGCTTCTCCAGGGGCGGACTTAGTGATTTGGAGGCCCCAGGCAGAGGCCAGTCTGAGAACCCCCCCCCCCCTCCTATGTGCACAACATTTTGTTATGGGTTGTATAGTAAAGACATGTAATTTAACTGTAAAAAAAAAAAAAACACAACCAGTCATGTTTTCATCTTATTGTCAAACAAAACAGTTCAAAAAGTAGGTTCTTTGGACGTTCATCCAAAGTAATTCCATCATCTGAACAGTTGCACTGTGCACCTGCCAACTTTCCTCAGTTTCAGCCACTTGCAAATGTATCTCACCAGAGAAAGCATCCGAGAGAGCGCCCGTCGGTCTTACTATTTGTAGCCTATGTATCTGACGACATGCCGTACTCTTTTTGGCCAGACAGCATCAGGACATACAGTTGGAAGTCGGAAGTTTACATACACTTAGATTGGAGTCATTAAAACTCGTTTTTTCAACCACTCCACAAATTTCTTATAACAAAGTCGGTTAGGACATCTACTTTGTGCATGACACAAGTAATTTTCCCAACAATTGTTTACAGAGAGATTATTTAACTTATAATTCACTGTATCACAATTCCAGTGGGTCAGAAGTTTACATACACTAAGTTGACTGTGCCTTTAAACAGCTTGGAAAATTCCAGAAAATGATGTCATGGCTTTAGAAGCTTCTGATAGGCTAATTGACATTATTTGAGTCAATTGGAGGTGTACCTGTGGATGTATTTCAAGGCCTACATTCAAACTCAGTGCCTCTTTGCTTGACATCATGGGAAAATCAAAAGAAATCAGCCAAGACCTCAGAAAAAAAATTGTAGACCACAAGTCTCGTTCATCCTTGGGAGCAATTTCCAAACGCCTGAAGGTACCACGTTCATCTGTACAAACAGTAATACGCAAGTATAAACACCATGGGACCACGCAGCCATCATACCGCTCAGGAAGGAGACGCATTCTGTATCCTAGAGGTAAACGTACTTTGGTGCGAAAAGTGCAAATCAATCCCAGAACAACAGCAAAGGACCTTGTGAAGATGCTGGAGGAAACAGGTACAAAAGTATCTATATCCACAGTAAAACGAGTCCTATATCGACATAACCTGAAAGGCCGCTCAGCAAGGAAGAAGCCACTGCTCCAAAACCGCCATAAAAAAGCCAGACTACGGTTTGCAACTGCACGTGGGGACAAAGAGCATATTTTTTGGAGAAATGTCCTCTGGTCTGATGAAACAACAATAGAACTGTTTGGCCATAATGACCATCTTTATGTTTGGAGGGAAAAGGGGAATGCTTGCAAGCCGAAGAACACGGGGGTGGCAGCATCATGCTGTGGGGGTGCTTTGCTGCAGGAGGGACTGGTGCACTTCACAAAATAGATGGTATCATGAGGAAGGAAAATTATGTGGATATATTGAAGCAACATCAGTCGGGAAGTTAAAGCTTGGTCGCAAATGGGTCTTCCAAATGGACAATGACCCCAAGCATACTTCCAAAGTTGTGGCAAAATGGCTTAAGGACAACAAAGTCAAGGTATTGGAGTGGCCATCATGAAGCCCTGACTTCAATCCTATAGAATATTTGTGGGCAGAACTGAAAA
Organism: Coregonus clupeaformis; assembly: GCF_020615455.1. NCBI lineage: Eukaryota > Metazoa > Chordata > Actinopteri > Salmoniformes > Salmonidae > Coregonus > Coregonus clupeaformis. Next base: position 906,324 of record NC_059194.1, read on the forward strand.
AACGTGTGCGAGCAAGGAGGCCTACAAACCTGAGTCAGTTACACCAGCTCTGTCAGGAGGAATGGGCCAAAATTCACCCAACTTATTGTGGGAAGCTTGTGGAAGGCTCCCCGTAACGTTTGACCCAAGTTAAACAATTTAAAGGCAATGCTACCAAATACTAATTGAGTGTATGTAAACTTCTGACCCACTGGGAATGTGATGAAATAAATAAAAGCTGAAATAAATAATTCTCTCTACTATTATTCTGATATTTCACATTTATAAAATAAAGTGGTGATCCTAACTGACATAAAACAGGGAATATTTACAAGGATTAAATGTCAGGAATTGTGAAAATCTGAGTTTAAATGTATTTGGCTAAGGTGTATGTAAACTTCAGACTTCAACTGTACATGTCCTCTGTCTCCACGGTGATGGCAGTATTATCAGCAGCACCTGTCTAAAGAAATACTTTAATTTAAGTAATTTTTCTGTTCAAATTAAATCATTTTTATTTTCTCTGCCCGCTCTAAAAGCACCTCATTGCTGCTTCGGGGGGAGGGGGGGGAGGGTGTGAATAAAAATGATTACTAGTATTATTATTTTTATTATGCCCAGCTCACGAGGCCCCTTGGTGATGTGAGGCCTGAGGCAATTGCCTCTTCTGCATAATGGTAAGTCACTGCCGTTCTCTTCTCTCCCCCACTCTCTTAACCAGTAGCTTTCAGATGCTAAATAAGCAGACATATGGAGAGGAGGTCTTTCTCCGGCCCTCCTAAAGTTTCAGATTGTATGACAAATCACGTCCCCCCAGCCCCCAGCCCCACACAGACTCGGCAGACAACAGCTTCATTAGAGTGAAAGAGGGAGTTTTTTTTTTTTTTTTTTTCCAGCTTTGTCAAGTCAAGCTCAGACCCTTTCCCCTTCTCAATTACTCCATTGTTGGCACCGGCTTCAAGTTATTGCACTCCAAACCATACGGCTCAGTCGAGACACCACAAGTGATGCCATCTCTGGAACATAACTTTTATCAGAGAAGTCCAGTTCAGGTTAGTAGACTGGCTACCACCAAGAGTTCTGGTATAGAAACATACAGGGATATATTCAACCGGTGTCAACATACAGGGGAACGGTTGAATGTAACTTAAAGGGTTGAAACTCCAAAAAATGTATTACTATAGTGTTATTACTATATCATAACCATGATCAGTATTATTGTTCAGATGAATCCTATGAAGACATGTTAAAGGGTGATAACACACCATTCAACGCAGAATCCCACCATAATAAACTGCTGTTATATAATAGAAAGTCGTCTCCTGGGTGTACAGCACATAGAGGTGGTGTTGCCAACAGCTCTGGGGACCACGTCCCTTCTTCCAGGGGCCTGTGGCCATACGGTGGTGTTTACTCTGCTGATGAGGTCAGGTTCTACATCACGGTGAAGTATTGCTGTATATTTGTTCTTCTTTAACACTGTTTTAAACCTGCAGCAAACCATTTCCTCAATCTGCTCAATAGTTGCCATGGATCTTTAGAATTAGATCCTCTTTAGAGACACCATGTTCATTGTGGACCCTAATGCAGGGTAAACTAGAGGTAAATTATGCACTTGTGCAAATACACGAAGACAAGTTAATAGGGCCTGCAGTAGGACTTGTATTTAGACCAGAACATGTGATTGATAGCAGCAGGTTCACGAACTGCAGCAGTCTAGAGACCGCTTCACAATGAGGCCACACCATTAGCATTCAGGTTGCCCTAAATGAGATTCCATTACATTATAATAATAGCACCTATTTGAAAATCTAATTTAGCTAAGATGTTCCCAAATAAAATAAAAAGACAGGTATCACAGATATAAGCATAATTGAGGGATGGCTGACTCTCTCCCAAAACACAAACAAGCAGGTGTATGGTTAAAGAGAGGAAAGTGTGTGCATAGCCTACCCATAGGCAAACAATAACATCCAACCACAGACAGCATGACCATTTTAAGGTTTTGCCTCTGCAAGACAGTGTTTAGCATACTTGCTTTGGAGGGAGCTATATGTGCTTTCATATAGGCTAATGCAAATAAATATTTAATGAAAAACTATTCATTTGCATAAAACGTTTTTCACTCTAATTCGGAAAAAATGTACACAAAAATAACTATTAAACCTCATGTTTGAATGATTGTGTGGGTGAAGTAGCATCCCCTACAACAGAATAAAATACCTACTTATGTATAACAGAGTGGTGATAAAGACATTACATTACATAAAGAACACACTTCCATGATCATACAATAGGGCAATCTGACTAATTGGCCAATCAAAGTCAACTAATGATGTGTTCATTTGTGATGTGCACCAATCAACACTTGACCTGAAAAAGAAAGAAAAATGTCTCTAGAGTTGATTCTATAACATTCTTGTTCTCCAGTCATGTTGCATGGAAGATGTAATGGAATGGAATTCATTTTAAGGTTAGGGGCATTATTATATTTTTTAGAAGGGTATGGAAGCTGTGGTTTTTCCCAGGATAATATTACATGTATTTAGATGTTTATTTAGAAATGAACACAGTGGGTATAAAATGGAACCGAACTGTCCAAGAACCCGTGAATCCGTCGAAAGATACCCCGGTTTTGCAACAAATACGTTTGTTTCCTTTTTCTCTCATTCTGGCCTTTAAAAAGATGAAGGGGAGCTTTGAGATGAGGAGAGTAGTATCTGGGTACAATTGAAGCACTGGACTAAGGAATGAATTACCATTGAAAAGTAATGGTCCCTATTCTGCCCTGCTTGAGTTTTTAACAAGGAGAAGAAGAAAAAAAGCTCTGCTGGCCTGGGCCTCTGCTTGAACACCAAGGGAAGGGATTAAACAGCAGATTAACATCTGAAAACTCCGTTCAGACTTTCTGACTCAAAGACAATTTGCAGACAGTAATCGCGTTAAAACCCGGGGATTAATGCTTTTGCAAAACATACTAAATTGAATTTTAATTCAGGTTGTATAAATAGATATGAAATAAATGGAGGAATATGCCGCTAGAGAATGGAGAGAATCTATCCCCCCACACTTCCTTTACTCTAGAGTCAGTAGAGGTATTATGACGTCAACAGTATAGCGCCTTGCATTTATTTATTCCTAACCACGAGTTTAGCACCTGCCGTGCAAATGTGATACTACAGCCTACTCTTTTAATAAATCAACTTTGATTCAACATAATTCATGCTACAATATTTCAAATCAAATCTAATAATACAATTGAATTGATTTTCTTTTTCTCAATTGAATCACTTTTTTCGTTCTTATTTGTTTCTGTTTTGGGTAATTCGGTTGTTTCATTTTCTCAAGTGTTTCTGCTATTGAAATGTAATCACATCTCGTGCCTAATCCTGTCACAGCATCGCCCAGGCAACCTCTCTCAAGTGTGGGCAGAAAACTCCGCTTTCTCTACACCCCAGACGACTTGTCCTATCCGCAAAATCAGCCTGGTCTCCGTGCAGGCTCACGCTTCTAGTGCAAACCAACTGTCATATTGTAAAAATGTTATATTTTATCACTTTATAAGAGCAATAATGCATGACCACCTACTAATGTCTTAACTAAAACCAGAATACTCCTTCAAGCTGTTCCTGGTCTTTGATGTTATTACTGACAGTTTGGTGTTGTAATAATAAAATCGATCCCAGTCCCTGTAGTTTGGTACTTCCGAACACAGGATTGGTCTGTAAGGCTTTAACATTTTATTTTCATAATAAACCAACCTCCGGCGTGTGGCAACATCATCAAAAGTCTGTGTGTCACGACTTTAGCCTTCTACAAATCGAAATAATTATCATAAAGGCAGGCCTATCGAAATAAGTGAAATAGATGACATTAACATGCACGAATGTAGTCCAACAAATATTGAGCAGATGTGCAGGTAAACACACTGAAATGATTTGTGATATAGAATCTAGGAGCATGCCTCAGAGCCGGGGTGTTTTGCTCCTGCTGAGACTATTTGAATAAGAATAACGCCAAAAGAGTGGCTCAGGCTGAAAAAAGGGTGACAAAAGCCCAGAGGAGCCCGAATTTGGAACGAGGGACAACGCGTATAGGAGTGAAAAGAAGTGAGGGGAGACGCGTACAATGGAACAATTCACCTTATAATCGCTTTGATATATTATACATGGCTGAAGACTCTAAACATTGTGTAATTATTTATAAATGACTGTCCCTCTACCCTCATAATACCGTCAGGAGAAAGGCACTGCAGGTCCCTGGCCAAACTATTTCTAAATAGTTCCCCCCATACACTTTTTTTCAAAGGAGAGGCGAGATGCTGGAAATTGAATAAATAGAATAATTAATGGAAATGGTATGCCTGTCTCATAAAGATGTCTTTAAAAAACCCTTTAAAAAATTGCCCAATGCATGCGCTAGACATTTTTACTGATGTGCCCTTCATGTTTTGAATGTTAATTAGCCAGGGTTGACTGTGGAGTTGTGGAGAAAGTTGTGAAGATGAAGTAACCTGTCCTGCTTTATATGCTAGACAGGCTATAGCCCTAAAATGCGAATGTTTATGCATGGGTGCGTGCAACATTAATTACGCACAATAGTTAAAATATGTTGGGGTGGGGAATTTACTCGAAATCTTTAATCGGCGGGTATTTTTTTAAATAAACTTTTTGAATACACTGTCTAAATGTTTGGTATCCTTGTTATGTCTATCTAATTTTTCTACAGCAACTTTCTGAGTTTTATTCGTAAACTTGGAAAACAGTCTCATTTTCTAACATTTACAAAATCTAATTTTCCATTTCATTTCGATATATAAGAAATGGTCAATTTCTGACAAATACGATAGTAGATATGCCTTTTGCTTTTATATATTCGATTTTAGCTGATACTCATGCAAGGTTCTATAGGTTTATAGACCGAATCTTGGACAGAAGATATAGGCTAATTTATTTTTTGAGCGTGACCTTGCCTCGGGGGCTAAGCGCTCCAGTCATTTGCTCCTCTTCTTCTTTCATTTAACTTTAAAGGTTTAACTTAAAGTGGGCTTGGTCTTTGGTCCAGGGATGGATAGCAACAGTGGTGCTCGCGTGGCTGGGCAGCGGTCCCCTGCTCTCATTGGACGGTCGTGATTACAGGCACGCTTCGGAGCTCGAACAAACAACAGGCATACATTATGCTAATGAGATGGCAGTGCGGCACGGGGCAGACCTGATGCATCCCATTCATCCATCCTTCACACAAATGCCAGCGCGAGAGGTGTACGACCATTGTCTGACCAGGGTATATAAGGTATCTGAGGCCAGTCGTGTGCCAGGCTCATTCGCTCACACGAGCTGATTCAAGCGCAAGAGCAAGACGCGTGCCTTGTACTCTTCATACAAACTCATTTTCGGACGTTGGTTCCTTGCAAGACAACTGATACTGAACCTTCTCCAACCAGATTCCTAAGGTAGGTTTCGTTCTGCTCTCGGAGTCCTTCGCCATTGCCTTGACTAGGCCTGCTTTCCAAACTTTACCATGCGCTCTTGCATTTACAGCGTTTAACCCATTCACTCTCCTCTTATTTCTGCAGGAAAAACATCATGTGCACCGCAATGGAGACCGTTTACTCTGACATGGACAGTTCGAGCTGCGACTACTTTACGCACGATGACGAAGACTCGTGCAGCAGCATGCACGCTTCCTCCCCGTCATCCTCAATCGGCAAGCCCGCCTCTCCGGCCAGCGACAGCCAGGGCTCGTGCGCTATGGATATGGGACAGAAGAAGAGACGCAGAGGCAGAGCGAGGAACGAAGCCACAGTGCACGTGGTCAAGAAGAACCGGCGCGTAAAGGCAAACGACCGCGAGAGGAACAGAATGCACAGCCTGAATGACGCTTTGGAGACCCTCCGGACCGTTCTACCGGCGTTCCCCGACGACAGCAAACTCACCAAGATCGAGACTCTGCGCTTCGCTCACAACTACATCTGGGCTCTCTCCGAGACCATACGCATCGCGGATATTGAACAGCGCCAGAACAAGTCACGGGCTGATGCACCTCTCTTGCTTCCCAACCTGTGCGTGGCGAATGCCCCGAGTCCGGGCAGCGATGCTTGCTCCTGGAGCTCCAGCGCTTCCTCCTCTTCCTCCTCTCCGTCTTATTGCACTTCAAGTCCCAGCAGCCCAGCCGCCCAGGATGACTATGGGTGTTTCCAGACTGATGTTCTGCAGTACAGCTACCACAGCTTTGTACCAGGCATGTCCTACTAACTGAACTAAAGGCTTACCACAAACTTTTGTAGACTGCGAGATTGTTACAATAGAGTAATAGCAGAATAATAACTGAATGCATACTTCAGTTAGTCTGTTGAAAGGGAAAAAACAGAATGATATTCACTGTTTGCCTTAACCCATGTCTCTCTGGGTGTGTTTTATACAGTTTGTTTGTTTTCCTATTTTTACATGCTCTAATTTACATTCGGGTTGAACATTAATTTAATTTGTCGACTTTTCTAAGTTGAGTATAATTGTTTTGCTATACATTTTTGTATTCCTCCAAAACCTTTGCACTTTTTCCAGCGTATACGATGCCTTCTAGAAGTCCACTTCACAGATCTTGACCTCAACCTCTATTAGAAGAGCATTATCATTAAAAAGAAGACAGATTTGCTTTTGTAGACTGAGGTGAAAAGTCAATTTTACAATTAGTAGTGCGATAATGCAGAAAAACGAGCGTGGAAATTCAGTTTCACTGCTCTGACAATAGAGTGAAAGGCCGTCAGAAGACAAGGAGCTGGCCTCATGCATTATGGAGATGACCCCCTGAAAACTGCAATCCTGTTCAATAAAAAGACTCAATCCCACGAAGAGGCGATACAAGACCCCTCTACGACGTTTTTTGTTTATTTATTCGCCTGTCATAATGTATTTTGTATATAAATATATTTATATTCTATTTACATGAAAAGTGTGTGAACCATTTTTCTACAAATAAAAATATAACTTTTTAAAAAATATTTCTCAGTGTTTGGACTCTTCAAATGTTTGTAGTTGCTGAGAGTTGAGCACTCAAAGCGTGCTGATTATCGCACTGATAAAGCGCATCACAAGCCCCATGAACACAACAATCATTGTCTTCATTATGAAAATAATAACAGGGGTAGTTAGTGTCCGCGCGTGGCCTATTCATGAAACAAAGGGGTGTGATTAATAAGATAACGGTTTTAGAGAGCGCAGCAGGTGCATCCACCAGTTGAGATTTTATTGCAGCTCATCACCCATTACCATCATCACCCATTACCATCATCACTGTTGAATGTATCATCTTTGTGGACTTTCAACAGACAAAATAGCTAATTCTGAGATTGTTAATGTGGCCAAATAAAATCTGATATATATATATATATATATCAGATTTTATTTGGCCACATTAACAATCTCAGAATTAGCTATTTTGTCTGTGTATGAATATATATATATATATATATCAGATTTTATTTGGCCACATTAACAATCTCAGAATTAGCTATTTTGTCTGTTGAAAGTCCCCAAAGATATATATATATTTACATTTTAGTCATTTAGCAGACGCTCTTATCCAGAGCGATTTACAGTTAGTGAGTGCATACATTTTTTTTCATATATATATATATATATATTGTACAAGGCAGATTAAAATAAATATTCAAATTATTACACTATTTATACACTGATAAATTAAATTGCATCCCGTTTGGAAAATGTATTGAGGCTTTTGTATGTATGGGACCAGTTTATGCAATTGTCTTTGGAAAGTTTCTATAGAATTTTCTTCTCTCAACCCAGATATGCATTTAAAGAGGTTTTCCTTTGAGTTTGTTTGTGATCATCCATTCCGCCCGGGATTATTTTATTTTATTAAATTCTCCAGTTGGGGGTTCGGCGTGAGATCCTGCCAAGGCAGTTGTATCTGCACGTGTCGGGGATAGACGAACATAATAGGAGTGCCTCGAGCCCTACTGGGACAAGCACATACCAATTTACATCAAGAAAAAAGAAAAAGAAAAATTGAAAGAACCTGCCAAGGAATAGACCAAATATAATAATCTACTATTCAGCTCTTCTGGTGGAGTAGTTCTCGGATTTACTTCTTTCACCCAGCGGATTTACTTCTTTCACCCAGACACTATTGGCGTCACATTCCTCACACTAACATATTTTTTTTTTCTTTCTTTAATTAACATCAAGTGGCCAAGTTATTTTCAGGGGATTCGTGTATGGTTAGTTGGACTACTATATACTGTAATGCAATGCCACCTGTTTCTACGTTGTGTTCTATAATAATGGGTTCATGCGTTGCATCAGTGGTGACACGTTATTGTAAACACGCTATATGTATGAATATAGCTCTTTGTTCATATGCACGAGGCCATAAGCAATAGGACGACCAGGATTAACCGATGCAGAGCTCGTGCACCTGCCAGCTAATTGCCACCAGTCAGCCCCATGCAGTCCAAAATACATTTTAATTGGATAGGTAGGCTATTGTAATTATCATTATCAAACCAAAAACCAACTTAGTATGAATTGGTATTACTATTACTCCTTATACAATATTCGTTTTTACCTGAATATGGTGTTACATAATGTGGAAGATAGAGAAGGGGGATTCATGTCTGAATTATTTCCATTCTGGTTTTCAGCTCATCCCAGATATATTGAGTAGAAAATGGCACCTTTGAACACTCTTCTTACTGCCTGCATCCCTCCCTCCCTCCCTCCCTCCCTCCCTCCCTCCCTCCCTCCCTCCCTCCCTCCCTCCCTCCCTCCCTCCCTCCCTCCCTGCCTGTTTGGCTGGCTGCCTGAACCCCAGGATTCTTCTTTCAGATGCACAAAGGGCCACATTTCACCAGGGTCAGGCAGGGAGACCCATAACCAGACCTCCCAAAGACACAGAACTATCTAGAAGCTTCATCACACATCTTCAGTTTCTAGCTCTGCACCCACACTGTACCTTAGTAATATAGAAAAGAAGAGCTTTGTGCTGCAGCCCAAACCCTTTCACAGTATTTATGCTTCTTTCTATCTGCTACTTTAATAATAAATAATAATAATAATAATATGCCATTTAGCAGACGCTTTTATCCAAAGCGACTTACAGTCATGCATGCATACATTTTTAGGTATGGGTGGTCCCGGGGATCGAACCCACTACCCTGGCGTTACAAGCACCATGCTCTACCAATTGAGCTACAGAGGACCACTTTGGCCTCACTTACTCAACTTCTAAGAAGACACAACTGCAATCTTGTTTTATGACATGACTTGATACTTAAACTGTGTTAGAGTGTTGTCTTGAATGATTGAACTGACGATGTTATAAAGAAAGCTTGTATACATGTTTGGAGACAACAGAGGGACATTTCTGGATGGTTTTAGGTCTACTTAGTGGTGCCTCTATTCCGTACATCATTTAACAGCGGCCATTACATATTGATTGTGTCAAGATGGTAGTAGCAGCAGGTTACCAACCCCCAAAGCACATGTTGGCCCAGGAAAGGGTATACAATATATCCAGGGAGCACAGAAACAGTTGAAAAGGTATAATCAAATACATAAATCCACACGAATCAGGTTGAATTTAAATAGACCTCCAGATACACCTATCCAGATAATATGCCCAACCTTCCTCCCCTGATTGATAATATGCCCAACCTTCCTCCCCTGATTGATAATATGCCCAACCCTCCTCCCCTGATTGATAATATGCCCAACCCTCCTCCCCTGATTGATAATATGCCCAACCTTCCTCCCCTGATTGATAATATACCCAACCTTCCTCCCCTGATTGATAATATACCCAACCTTCCTCCCCTGATTGATAATATGCCCAACCCTCCTCCCCTGATTGATAATATGCCCAACCCTCCTCCCCTGATTGATAATATGCCCAACCCTCCTCCCCTGATTGATAATATGCCCAACCCTCCTCCCCTGATTGATAATATGCCCAACCCTCCTCCCCTGATTGATAATATGCCCAACCCTCCTCCCCTGATTGATAATATGCCCAACTCTCCTCCCCTGATTGATAATATGCCCAACCCTCCTCCCCTGATTGATAATACACCCAACCTTCCTCCCCTGATTGATAATATGCCCAACCCTCCTCCCCTGATTGATAATATGCCCAACCCTCCTCCCTGATTGATAATATGCCCAACCCTCCTCCCTGATTGATAATATGCCCAACCTTCCTCCCCTGATTGATAATATGCCCAACCCTCCTCCCCTGATTGATAATATGCCCAACCCTCCTCCCCTGATTGATAATATGCCCAACCTTCTTCCCCTGATTGATTGATTGTTTTGGGTTGTCACCTCTCTTTGAAGATCATGTGAGTTTAAGTCTGTCAGCAGTCTCATCTCAAACACAGGGATTAGCTAAAGCTTGCTAACAACAACTCCCTCCACCTGCCCTCTACTACTCCTGCAGATACCCCCTGTCTGTCTCAACCCACACCCACCTCAAGGTCAGGGAGGGGAATGATCCCCAGGTTGCAAGCCTCCCCTACGGACCCATCAGACAGACCCTAACCCCTCACACCTTGTCAGTCTGTCATCACTAGGATGGGTCCTGTAAGACCCGAGGTTAGCTGACAGCTTGGCTGGATGATTAGGAGGGCTAATGACTTGTTGGTAAAATAGAGGCTTATTTTCCGTCTAATTGGTGTTGTCACCAAGTCTAAGTATCACAAACTGCTTCTTAGCACCTAGTTGTCTTGACACCATGGCGACACTCAGCCAACAGGATGACAGCGTAAACAAATCATTATGGCGTCGTTAAGATAAGAAATAATACATACAGTATGTCCCAATCAAATGATAAATAACAATATTATTACTCGCACATTAAAGCTATTGCAGATTTACAGTATACTATGTTCTTATTATGGAGTCAAGAAGTACTCTAATGAAGACTGCAGTCAGAATAGCTGATCTCATCAAGACATTAGTCTTATTAATAAGTGCCGGGCTTCAACAGAAAGGATTGATCCCGTTGTAAATTCCTTAACATTGTTCTCAATTTGAAACCCACTTTATGTGCTTTGTCTGATGAATCCAAAGGCTCTACAGTGTAACTCCCTCTCACTGCCAGTTTTACGAAGGGGTGACATGTTTCTGTCTTCCCCCTAGATCAGTTCTTCAACCACACAGTGTGAGGGAGAGAGAGGAATTTGTAAAAATAAGCCTAAAGCTATTTCCTTCTGGCCTGTGAGGAAAAAGGAAGATGACTTCCTTTCTATCACATAAGCATTATGCCACAGGCTCTGCCCTGAGCCACTGTATTGACTGTGTTCCTCCATGCACTCTGACTAGCTGTTCTCAGACAGACCTCTCACTGTTTACGGCAGGGGATATGGGTCAATGACTGTTTTATACCAGCAGGGGATATGGGTCAATGACTGTTTTATACCAGTTGAGATGGAGAAAAAGTAGTGGGTGAAGTGATGGAGGACGCTGTTACACTGAGTTATAATGGCAGAACATAGGTTATAACATGAACTCTTCATAAGGACGTTATAATGGCAGAACATAGGTTATAACATGAACTCTTCATAAGGATGTTATAATGGCATAACATACGTTATAACATGAACTCTTCATAAGGATGTTATAATGGCAGAACATAGGTTATAACATGAACTCTTCGTAAGGATGTTATAATGGCAGAACATACAGTACCAGTCAAAAGTTTGGACACACCTACTCATTCGAGGGTTTTTCTTAATTTTTTCTATTTTCTACATTGTAGAATAATAGTGAAGGCATGAAATAACACATATGGAATCATGTAGTAACCAAAAAAGGGTTAAACAAATAAAACCTATATTTTATATTTGAGATTCTTCAAATAGCCACCCTTTGCCTTGATGACAGCTTTGCACACGCTTGGCATTCTCTCAACCAGCTTCACCTGGAATGCTTTTCCAACAGTCTTGAAGGAGTTCCCACATATGCTGAGCACTTGTTGGCTGCTTTTCCTTCACTCTGCCGTCCGACTCATCCCAAACCATCTCAATTGGGTTGAGGTCAGGGGATTGAGGAGGCCAGGTCATCTGATGCAGCACTCCATCACTCTCCTTCTTGGTAAAATAACCCTTACACAGCCTGGAGGTGGGTTGGGTCATTGTCCTGTTGAAAAACAAATGATAGTCCCACTAAACCCAAACCAGATGGGATGGCGAATCGCTGCAGAATGCTGTCGTAGCCATGTTGGTTAAGTATGCCTTGAATTCTAAATAAATCACAGAAAGTGTCACCAGCAAAGCACCCCCACACCAGAACACCTTCTCCTCCATGCTTTATGGTGGGAACTACACATGCAGAGATCATCCGTTCACCCACACTGTGTCTCACAAAGACACGGCGGTTGGAACCAAAAACCTCAAATTTAGACTCCAGCCCAAAGGACAGATTTCCACCAGTGTAATGTCCATTGCTCGTGTTTCTTGGCCCAAGCAGGTCTCTTCTTCTTATTGGTGTCCTTTAGTAGTGGTTTCTTTGCAGCAATTCGACCATGAAGGCCTGATTCACACAGTCCCCTCTGAACAGTTGATGTTGAGATGTGTCTGTGACTTGAACTCTGTGAAGCATTTATTTGGGCTGCAATCTCTGAGGCTGGTAACTCTAATCAATTTATCCTCTGCAGCAGAGGTAACTCTGGGTCTTCCATTCCTGTGGCGGTCCTCATGAGAGCCAGTTCCATCATAGCGCTTGATGGTTTTTGCGACTGCACTTGAAGAAACTTTCAAAGTTCTTGAAATTTTACGTATTGACTGACCTTCATGTCTTAAAGTAATCGATGGACTGTCGTTTCTCTTTGCTTATTTGAGCTGTTCTAGCCATAATTTGACTTGGTCTTTTACCAAATAGGGCTATCTTCTGTATACCCCCCCTACCTTGTCACAACACAACTGATAGGCTCAAACACATTAAGAAGGAAAGAAATTCCACAAATTAACTTTTAAGAAGGCACGACTGTTAATTGAAATGCATTCCAGGTGACTACCTCATGAAGCTGATCTCTTCCTAAGGATGGTTTCTGAAATGAGCACACAGGATCACTGAGCATACTGCCAGATATCAATAGGCTTTTATTCCTCACATTTGTAAATTGTATATTGATCAGAGTTGTGTCTTCATAATGCAGAAACTGCATGGTCTAATAGAATAACCCTATTCCTCAGAAAATACTTTTTAAGAAGACAGCTACTTTATTCTGTCATTTTGTGGGACGTCATAATGTCATAATGCCTTGTCCCTGTAGTTACGCTGATGGCCCTGGTCATTTGAGATGGAACACATACACCTGTAGTGAAATAAATACTGTGAGTGCAGATGTTTACCATGCTAGATTAGGCATATGTCACCCATAACCCGAGGTAGAGAGAGGCCAACCTCATTTAGGGGGAGAAGGTCCACTTTAGAATGGGGAGGAAACAATGACATAGAGGGTCCTAGCCCCAGGCCCTGGCTGTTCCATTTGACTGCTCTCAGTATGGAAAGATATCTTGTCTTCATTTGTAATAGAAAGTCCCAAACACACACCTACAGCCATATGGCCCCTCCCACCAAACACACACCTACAGCCATATGGCCCCTCCCACCAAACACACACCTACAGCCATATGGCCCCTCCCACCAAACACACACCTACAGCCATATGGCCCTCCCACCAAACACACACCTACAGCCACATGGCCCCTCCCACCAAACACACACCTACAGCCATATGGCCCCTCCCACCAAACACACACCTACAGCCATATGGCCCCTCCCACCAAACACACACCTACAGCCATATGGCCCCTCCCACCAAACACACACCTACAGCCATATGGCCCCTCCCACCAAACACACACCTACAGCCATATGGCCCCTCCCACCAAACACACACCTACAGCCATATGGCCCCTCCCACCAAACACACACCTACAGCCATATGGCCCCTCCCACCAAACACACACCTACAGCCATATGGCCCCTCCCACCAAACACAAACCTACAGCCATATGCCCCTCCCAACAAACACACAATCACAGCCATATGCCCCTCCCACCAAACACACACACACGTACGCATAAACACTAATACACACATACCTGCAATTATAATATGCATTTTTTTGAATAAAATAAAATATACTTAGCTGAAAAAATCAAATGCCTTTTCAGTAAGAGAAATGTAGTACTGTAATGTAATGGTGTACAGTAATATGATGGAGTACTGTAATATAATGTAATACTGTAATACAATGTAGTACTGTAATATAATGGAGTACTATAATATAATGTAGTACTATAATATAATGTAGTACTGTAATATAATGGAGTACTGTAACATAATGGAGTAATGTAATCTAAAGTAGAACTATAAAATTATGGAGTACTGATATATATAGTAGTACTGTAATGTAATGTAGTACTGTAATGGAGAACTATAATATAATGGAGTACTGTAATATAATGTAGTTCTGTAACGTAATGGAGTACTGTAATATAATGTAGTACTGTAATGTAATGGAGTACTGTAATATAATGTAGTACTGTAATGTAATGTAGTACTGTAACGTAACGTAATGGAGTAATGTTATATCATGGAGTACTGTAATGTAATGGAGTACTGTAATATAATGTAGTACTGTAATGTAATGGAGTACTGTAATGGAGTACTGTAATGTAATGAGTACTGTAATATAATGTAGTAATGTAATGTAATGGAGTACTATAATATAATAGAGTACTGTAATATAATGTAGTACTGTAATGTAATGGAGTACTGTAATGGAGTACTGTAATGTAATGAGTACTGTAATATAATGTAGTACTGTAATGTAATGGAGTACTGTAATATAATGTAGTACTGTAATGTAATGTAGTACTGTAACGTAACGTAATGGAGTAATGTAATATCATGGAGTACTGTAATGTAATGGAGTACTGTAATATAATGTAGTACTGTAATGTAATGGAGTACTGTAATGGAGTACTGTAATGTAATGAGTACTGTAATATAATGTAGTAATGTAATGTAATGGAGTACTATAATATAATAGAGTACTGTAATATAATGTAGTACTGTAATGTAATGGAGTACTGTAATGGAGTACTGTAATGTAATGAGTACTGTAATATTATGTAGTACTGTAATGTAATGGAGTACTGTAATATAATGTAGTACTGTAATGTAATGGAGTACTGTAATGGAGTACTGTAATGTAATGAGTACTGTAATATAATATAGTACTGTAATGTAATGGAGTACTATAATATAAAGGAGTACTGTAATATAAAGTATACTGTAATATAATGGAGTACTGTAATATAATGGAGTACTGTAACATATTGGAGTACTGTAATAAAATGTAATACTGTAATGTAATGGAGTACTATAATATAATGGAGTACTGTAATATAATGGAGTACAGTAACGTACTTGGGTACTGTAATGTACTGGAGTACTGTAATATGATGTAGTACTTTATTATAATGTAGAACTGTAATAAAACATAGTACTGTAATGTATTGGAGTACTATAATATAATGGAGTACTTTTAATATAATATAGTACTGTAACGTAATCGAGTACTGTAAGTCATGGAGTACTGTAACGTAATGGAGTACTGTAATGTAAAGGAGTACTATAATATAACGGAGTACTGTAATATAATGGAGTACTGAAACGGAGTACTGTAACTTAATGGGGTACTGTAATGTAATGGAGTACTATAATATCGTGGAGAACTGTAATGTAATGGAGTACTGTACTGTAATGGAGTACTGTAATGTAATGGAGTACTGTAATATAACGTAGTACTGTAATATAATGGAGTACTGTAATGTAATGTAGTACTGTAATGTAACAAAGTAATATAATATAATGGAGTACTGTAATATAATGGAGTACTGTAATATAATGTAGTAATTTAATGTAATGGAGTACTGTAATATAATGTAGTACTGTAACGTAATGAATACTGTAATATAATGTAGTACTGTATGTAATGGGTACTGTAATATAATGTAGTACTGTAACGTAATGAATACTGTAATATAATGGAGTACTGTAATATAATGGAGTACTGTAACATATTGGAGTACTGTAATAAAATGTAATACTGTAATGTAATGGAGTACTATAATATAATGGAGTACTGTAATATAATGGAGTACAGTAACGTACTTGGGTACTGTAATGTACTGGAGTACTGTAATATGATGTAGTACTTTATTATAATGTAGAACTGTAATAAAACATAGTACTGTAATGTATTGGAGTACTATAATATAATGGAGTACTTTTAATATAATATAGTACTGTAACGTAATCGAGTACTGTAAGTCATGGAGTACTGTAACGTAATGGAGTACTGTAATGTAAAGGAGTACTATAATATAACGAGTACTGTAATATAATGGAGTACTGAAACGGAGTACTGTAACTTAATGGGGTACTGTAATGTAATGGAGTACTATAATATCGTGGAGAACTGTAATGTAATGGAGTACTGTACTGTAATGGAGTACTGTAATGTAATGGAGTACTGTAATATAACGTAGTACTGTAATATAATGGAGTACTGTAATGTAATGTAGTACTGTAATGTAACAAAGTAATATAATTTAATGGAGTACTGTAATATAATGGAGTACTGTAATATAATGTAGTAATTTAATGTAATGGAGTACTGTAATATAATGTAGTACTGTAACGTAATGAATACTGTAATATAATGTAGTACTGTATGTAATGGGTACTGTAATATAATGTAGTACTGTAACGTAATGAATACTGTAATATAATGTAGTACTCTCATGTAATGGAGTACTGTAATGTAACAAAGTAATATAATATAATGGAGTACTGTAATATAATGGAGTACTGTAATGTAGTACAGTAATGCAATGTAGTACTGTATGTAATGGGTACTGTAATATAATGTAGTACTGTAACGTAATGAATACCGTAATATAATGTAGTACTGTAATGTAATGAGTACTGTAATATAATGTAGTACTGTAATGTAATGGAGTACTATAATATAAAGGAGTACTGTAATATAAAGTATACTGTAATATAATGTAGTGATTTAATGTAATGTAGTACTGTAATGTAATGGAGTACTGTAATATAATGGAGTACTGTAATATAATGTAGTACTGTAATGTAATGTAGTACAGTAATGCAATGGAGTAATGTAATGTAATGGAGTACTGTAATATAATGTAGTACTGTATGTAATGGGGTACTGTAATATAATGTAGTACTGTAACGTAATGATTACTGTAATATAATGTAGTACTGTATGTAATGTAGTACTGTAATATAATGTAGTACTGTAACGTAATGAATAATGTAATATAATGTAGTACTGTAATGTAATGGAGTACTGTAATATTATGTATTACTGTAATGTAATGGAGTACTATAATGGAGTACTGTAATGTAATGAGTACTGTAATATAATGTAGTAATGTAATGTAATGGAGTACTATAATATAATAGAGTACTGTAATATAATGTAGTACTGTAATGTAATGGAGTACTGTAATATAAAGGAGTACAGTAACGTACTTGGGTACTGTAATGTAATGGAGTACTGTAATATGATGTAGTACTTTAATATAATATAGAACTGTAATAAAACGTAGTACTGTAATGTAATGGAGCACTATAATATAATGGAGAACTTTTAATATAATATAGTACTGTAACGTAATGGACTACTGTAACGTAATGGAGTACTGTAATGTAAAGGAGTACTATAATATAATGGAGTCCTGTAACGTAATTGAGTACTGTAATACAATGGAGTAATGTAATACAATGGAGTATTATGATATAATGGAGTACTATAATATAATGGAGTACTGTAATGTACTGTAATGGAGTACTGTATTATAATGTAGTACTGTAATATATTGGAGCACTGTAATATAATGTAGTACTCTAATGTAATGTAGTACTGTAATATAAAGGAGTACTATAATATAATGGAGTACTGTAATATAATGTTGTACTGTAATAAACATAGTACTGTAATGTAATGAAGTACTATAATATAATGGAGTACTGTAATATAATTTGTACTGTAACGTAATGGAGTACTGTAAGGTAATGAGTACTGTAACGTAATGGAGTACTGTATGGTAATGGAATACTGTAATGTAGTAGTGTAATATAATAAAGTACTGTAATACAATGGAGTACTATAATATAATGGAGTAATGTAATATAAAGAAGTATTGTAATGTAATGGAGTACTGTAATATGATGTAGTACTGTAATGTAATGGAGTACTGTAATATAATGGAGTACTGTAATATAATGTAGTACTGAAATCTAATGGAGTACTATATTGCAGTACTGTAATGTAATGTAGTACTCTAATATAATGGAGTTATGTAATGTAATGGAGTACTGTAATATGATGGAGTACTGTAATGTAATGGAGTACTATAATATAATTGAGTACTATAATATAATGTGGTACTGTAATACAATGGAGTACTGTAATATAATGTAGTACTGATATGTAATGGAGTACAATAGTGTAGTACTGTAAGGTAGAACTGTAATGTAATTGAGTACTGTAATGTAGAACTGTAATATAATGTAGTACTGTAATCCAATGGAGTACTGTAATATAATGGAGTAATATAATATAATGGAGCACTATAATATAATATAGTACTGTAATATAATGTAGTACTGTATTATAATTTAGTACTGTAATGTAATGAGTACTGTATTATAATGCAGTACTGTAATTTAATGAGTAATGTACTATAATGTAGTCTTATAATATAAAAGAGTACTGTAATATAATGTAGTACTGTAACTTAAAGGAGTAATGTAGAACTATAGTATAATGAGTACTGTAATGTAATGGAGTACTACAATATATTGTAATACTGTAATAGAATGTTGCACTGTAATGTAATGTAGTACTGTAATGTAATGGAGTACTATAATATAATGTGGTATTGTAATATAATGTAGTACTGTAATGTAATGGAGTACTATAATACAATGTAGAACTGTAATATAATGTAGTACTGTAATATAATGTAGTAAAATATTAAAATGTAGTACTCTATTTTAATGGAGTACTATAATATAATGTAGTACTGTAATATGACGTAGTACTGTAATGTAATGTAGTACTGTAATGTAATGGAGTACTATAATATAATGTGGTACTGTGATATAATGTAGAACTGTAATATAATGGAGTACTATAATACAATGTAGAACTGTAATATAATGTAGTACTGTAATATAATGTAGTAAAATATTAAAATGTAGTACTCTAATTTAATGTAGTACTGTAATATAATGTAGTACTGTAATACAATGTAGTACTGTAATATAATGGAGTACTGTAATATAATGGAGTACTGTAATATAATTAGTACTGTAATGTAATGGAGTACTATAATATAATGGAGTACTGTAATATAATGGAAAACTGTAACGTAATTGTGAACTGTAATGTAGAACTGTAATATAATGTAGTACTGTAATACAATAGAGTACTATAATATAATGTAGAATTGTAATATAATGTAGTACTGTAATATAATGGAGTACTGTAAAATAATGGAGTACTATAATATAATGGAGAACTGTAACGTAATGGAGTACTATAATTTAATGGAATACTGTAACGTAATTGTGAACTGTAATGTTGATCTGTAATATAACGTAGTACTGTAATACAGTGGAGTGCTGTAATATAATGTAGTACTGTAATACAATGGAGTGATGTAATATAATGTAGTACTGTAATACAATGGAGTGCTTTAATATAATGTAGTACTGTAATACAATGGAGTGCTTTAATATAATGGAGTAAATATAATATAATGGAGTACTATAATAAAATGTATTACTGTAATGTAATGTGGTACTGTGATATAATGTAGTCATGTAATATAATGGAGTACTGTATTATAATGTAGTACTGTAATGTGATGAATACTGTGTTATAAGTAGTACTGTAATATAATGAGAACTGTAATATAATGTAGTACTGTAATGTAATGGAGTACTACAATATAATGTAATACTGTAATAGAATGTAGCACTGTAATGTAATGTAGTACTGTAATGTAATGGAGTACTGTAAAATAATGGAGTACTTTAATAATATGTAGTCCTGTAATGTCATGAATTACTGTAATATAATGGTGTACTATATTATAATGGAGAACTGTAATGTAATGGACTACTGTAACGTAATGGAGTACTGTAATGTAATGGAGTACTAAAATGTAATGGAGTACTATAATATAATGGAGTACTGTAACGTAATTGTGAACTGTAATATAATGTAGTACGGTAATACAATGGAGTACTATAATATAATGTAGTACTGTAATATATAATGTAGTACTGTAATGTATTGTAGTACTTTAGTGTAATGGAGTACTATAATATAATGGAGTACTGTAATATAATGGATTACTGTAATATAATGTAGTACTGTAATGTAATATAATACTGTAATGTAATGGAGTACTATAATATAATGGAGTACTGTAATATAATTGAGTAATGTAATGTAATGTAGTAATGTAATGTAATGAGTACTATAAGATAATGGAATACTATAATATAATGTAGTACTGTCATATAATGGAGTACTGTAACGTAATTGAGTACTGTAATGTAATGGAGTACTATAATATAATGGGGTACTGTAATGTAATTGTTAACTGTAATGTAGAACTGTAATATAATGTAGTACTGTAATACAATTGAGGCTGTAATATAATGGAGTAAATATAATATAATGGAGTACTATAATACAATGTATTACTGAAATGTAATGTGGTACTGTAATATAATGTAGTACTGTGATGTAATGGAGTACTGTATTATAATGTAGTACTGTAACGTAATGAGTACTGTAATATAATGTAGTACTATAATGAAATGGAGTACTGTAATGTAATGGAGTACTATTATATAATGTAGTACTGTAATGTAATGGAGTACTGTAATATAAAGTAGTACTGTAATATGATGTAGTACTGTAATGTATTGTAGTACTGTAATGTAATGGAGTAATATAATATAATGTAGTACTGTAATATTATCGAGTACTGTAATATAATGTATTACTGTAATGTAAAGTAGTACTGTAATGTAATGTAGTACTGTAATGTAATGGAGTACTATAATATAATGGAGTACTGTAATATAATGCAGTAATGTATTGTAATGTAGTACTGAAATGTAATGAGTAATATAAGATAATGGAGTATTTAATGTAATGGCGTACTATAATATAATGGAGTCCTGTAACGTAATTGTGAACTGTAATGTTGATCTGTAATATAATGTATTACTGTAATACAATGGAGTGCTGTAATATAATTTAGTACTATAATATAATGGAGTAATGCAATATAATATAGTACAATAGTATAATGGGTACTGTAATGTAATGGAGTACTACAATATAATGTAATACTGTAATAGAATGTAGCACTGTAATGTAATGTAGTAATGTAATGTAATGGAGTACTGTAAAATAATGGAGTACTGTAATAATATGTAGTCCTGTAATGTCATGAATTACTGTAATATAATGGTGTACTATAATATAATGGAGAACTGTAATATAATGGTGTACTATAATATAATGGAGTACTGTAATGTAATGGAGTACTGTAACGTAATGGAGTACTATAATATAATTGAGTACTGTAATGTAATGGAGCACTATAATATAATGGGGTACTGTAATGTAATGCAGTAATGTATTGTAATGTAGTACTGAAATGTAATGAGTAATATAAGATAATGGAGTACTGTAATGTAATGGAGTACTGTTATATAATGGAGTACTGTAACGTAATTGTGAACTGTAATGTTGATCTGTAATATAATGTAGTACTGTAACATAATGTAGTACTGTAATGTGATGAATACTGTGTTATAAGTAGTACTGTAATGTAATGAGAACTGTAATATAATGTAGTACTGTAATGTAATGGAGTACTACAATATAATGTATTACTTTAATGTAATGTGGTACTGTGATATAATGTAGTAATGTAATATAATGGAGTACTGTATTATAATGTAGTACTGTAATGTGATGAATACTGTGTTATAAGTAGTACTGTAATGTAATGAGAACTGTAATATAATGTAGTACTGTAATGTAATGGAGTACTACAATATAATGTAATACTGTAATAGAATGTAGCACTGTAATGTAATGTAGTACTGTAATGTAATGGAGTACTGTAAAATAATGGAGTACTTTACTAATATGTAGTCCTGTAATGTCATGAATTACTGTAATATAATGGTGTACTATATTATAATGGAGAACTGTAATGTAATGGACTACTGTAACGTAATGGAGTACTGTAATGTAATGGAGTACTAAAATGTAATGGAGTACTATAATATAATGGAGTACTGTACCGTAATTGTGAACTGTAATATAATGTAGTACGGTAATACAATGGAGTACTATAATATAATGTAGTACTGTAATATATAATGTAGTACTGTAATGTATTGTAGTACTTTAATGTAATGGAGTACTATAATATAATGGAGTACTGTAATATAATGGATTACTGTAATATAATGTAGTACTGTAATGTAATATAATACTGTAATGTAATGGAGTACTATAATATAATGGAGTACTGTAATATAATTGAGTAATGTAATGTAATGTAGTAATGTAATGTAATGAGTACTAAAAGATAATGGAATACTATAATATAATGTAGTACTGTCATATAATGGAGTACTGTAACGTAATTGAGTACTGTAATGTAATGGAGTACTATAATATAATGGGGTACTGTAACGTAATTGTTAACTGTAATGTAGAACTGTAATATAATGTAGTACTGTAATACAATTGAGGCTGTAATATAATGGAGTAAATATAATATAATGGAGTACTATAATACAATGTATTACTGAAATGTAATGTGGTAATGTAATATAATGTAGTACTGTGATGTAATGGAGTACTGTATTATAATGTAGTACTGTAACGTAATGAGTACTGTAATATAATGTAGTACTATAATGAAATGGAGTACTGTAATGTAATGGAGTACTATTATATAATGTAGTACTGTAATGTAATGGAGTACTGTAATATAAAGTAGTACTGTAATATGATGTAGTACTGTAATGTATTGTAGTACTGTAATGTAATGGAGTAATATAATATAATGTAGTACTGTAATATTATCGAGTACTGTAATGTAAAGTAGTACTGTAATGTAATTTAGTACTGTAATGTAATGGAGTACTATAATATAATTTAGTACTGTAATATAATGCAGTAATGTATTGTAATGTAGTACTGAAATGTAATGAGTAATATAAGATAATGGAGTATTTAATGTAATGGCGTACTATAATATAATGGAGTCCTGTAACGTAATTGTGAACTGTAATGTTGATCTGTAATATAATGTATTACTGTAATACAATGGAGTGCTGTAATATAATGTAGTACTGTAATATAATGGAGTAATGCAATATAATATAGTACAATAGTATAATGGGTACTGTAATGTAATGGAGTACTACAATATAATGTAATACTGTAATAGAATGTAGCACTGTAATGTAATGTAGTAATGTAATGTAATGGAGTACTGTAAAATAATGGAGTACTGTAATAATATGTAGTCCTCTAATGTCATGAATTATTGTAATATAATGGTGTACAATAATATAATGGAGAACTGTAATATAATGGTGTACTATAATATAATGGAGTACTGTAATGTAATGGAGTACTGTAACGTAATGGAGTACTATAATATAATTGAGTACTGTAATGTAATGGAGCACTATAATATAATGGGGTACTGTAATGTAATGCAGTAATGTATTGTAATGTAGTACTGAAATGTAATGAGTAATATAAGATAATGGAGTACTGTAATGTAATGGAGTACTGTTATATAATGGAGTACTGTAACGTAATTGTGAACTGTAATGTTGATCTGTAATATAATGTAGTACTGTAATATAATGTTGTACTGTAATATAATGGAGTACTGTACTATAATGGAGTAATGCAATATAATATAGTACAATAGTATAATGGGTACTGTAATGTAATGGAGTACTACAATATAATGTAATACTGTAATAGAATGTAGCACTGTAATGTAATGTAATGTAATGTAATGGAGTACTGTAAAATAATGGAGTACTGTAATAATATGTAGTCCTGTAATGTCATGAATTACTGTAATATAATGGTGTACTATATTATAATGGAGAACTGTAATGTAATGTGGTACTGTAATATAATGGAGTAAATATAATATAATGGAGTACTATAATACAATGTATTACTGTAATGTAATGTGGTACTGTAATATTATGTAGTACTGTGATGTAATGGAGTACTGTATTATAATGTAGTACTGTAACGTAATGAGTACTGTAATATAATGTAGTACTATAATGAAATGGAGTACTGTAATGTAATGGAGAACTGTAATATAATGGAGAACTAATATAATGGAGAACAGTAATGTAATGGAGTACTGTAACGTAATGGAGTACTGTAATATAATGGAGTACTGTAATATAATGTAGTACTGTAATGTAATGTAGTACTGTAATGTAATGAGTAATATAAGATAATGGAGTACTATAATATAATGTAGTACTGTTATATAATGGAGTACTGTAACGTAATGGAGTACTGTAATGTAATGGAGTACTATAATATAATGTAGTACTGTTATATAATGGAGTACTGTATTATAATGTAGTACTGTAACGTAATGAGTACTGTAATATAATATAGTACTATAATGAAATGGAGTACTGTAATGTAATGGAGTACTGTAATATAATGGAGTAATGTAATATAATGGAGTACTATTATATAATGTATTACTGTAATGTAATGTAGTACTGTAATATAATGGAGTACTATAATATAATGTGGTACTGTACTATAATGGAGTACTGTAATGTAATGGAGTACAGTAATGTAGTACTGTAATATAATGTAGTACTGTAATACAATGTAGTACTGTAATACAATGTAGTATTGTAATATAATGGAGTACTATAATATAATCGAGTACTATAATATAATGTAGTACTGTAATATAATGTAGTACTGTATTGTAATGGAGTACTATAATATAATATAGTGCTTTAATATAGTTTAGTACTGTAATGTAATCTAGTACTGTAATGTAATGGAGTACTATAAGATATTGGAGTACTATAATATAATGGAGTTCTGTAATATAATGTAGTACTGTAATTTAATGGAGTACTGTAATATAATGGAGTACTGTAATATAATGGAGTACTGTAACGTAAAGGAGTACTGTAATATAATGTAGTACTGTAATTTAATGGAGTACTGTAATATAATGGAGTACTGTAACGTAAAGGAGTACTGTAATATAATGTAGTGTAACATTGAAGGTAAGTGTGTAGCATTGAAGATACAGTTGAAGTCGGAAATTTACATACACTTAGGTTGGAGTCATTAAAACTTGTTTTTCAACCACTCCACACATTTCTTGTTAACAAACTATAGTTTTGGCAAGTCAGTTAGGACATCTACTTTGTGCATGACACAAGTAATTTTTCCAACAATTGTTTACAGACAGATTATTTCACTTATAATTCACTTTATCACAATTCCAGTGGGTCAATAGTTTATATACACTAAGTTGACTGTGCCTTTAAACAGCTTGGAAAATTCCCGAAAATTATGTCATGGTGTTAGAAGCTTCTGATAGGCTAATTGACATCATTTTAGTCAATTGGAGGTGTACATGTGGATGTATTTCAAGGCCTACCTTCAAACTCAGTGCCTCTTTGCTTGAGATAATGGGAAAATCAAAAGAAATCAGCCAAGACATCAGAAAAAAAATGGTAGACCTCCACAAGTCTGGTTCATCCTTGGTAGCAATTATCAAACGCCTGAAGGTACCACGTCCATCTGTACAAACAATAGTACGCAAGTATAAACACCATGGGACCACGCAGCCGTCATACCGCTCAGGAAGGAGACGCGTTCTGTCTCCTAGAGATGAACGTACTTTGGTGCGAAAAGTGCAAATCAATCCCAGAACAACAGCAAAGGACCTTGTGAAAATGCTGGAGGAAACAGGTACAAAAGTATCTATATCCTTCTCAGCAAGGAAGAAGCCACTGATCCAAAACCGTCATAAAAAAACCAGACTACGGTTTGCAACTGCACATGGGGACAAAGATCGTACTTTTTGGAGAAATGTCCTCTGGTCTGATGAAACAAAAATAAAACTGTTTGGCCATAATGACCATCGTTATGTTTGGAGGAAAAAGGGGGCTCTTGCAAACTGAAGAACACCATACCAACCGTGAAGCACGGGGGTGGCATCATCATGCTGTGGGGGTGCTTTGAGGGAGGGACTGGTGCACTTCACAAAATAGATGGCATCATGAGGAAGGACAATTATCTGGATATATTGAAGCAACATCTCAAAACATCAGTCAGGAAGTTAAAGCTTGGTCGCAAATGGGTCTTCCAAATGGACAATGACCCCAAGCATACTTTCAAAGTTGTGGCAAAATGGCTTAAGGACAACAAAGACAAGGTATTGGAGTGGCCATCACAAAGCCCTGACCTCAATCCTATAGAAATTGTGTGGGCAGAACTGAAAAAGCGTGTGCGAGCAAGGAGGCCTACTAACCTGACTCAGTTACACCAGCTCTGTCAGGAGGAATGGGCCAAAAATTAACCCAACTTATTGTGGGAAGCTTGTGGAAGGCTACCCGAAACGTTTGACCCAAGTTAAACAATTTAAAGGCAATGCTACCAAATACTAATTGAGTGTATGTAAACTTCTGACCCACTGGGAATGTGATGAAATAAATAAAAGCTGAAATAAATCATTCTCTCTTCTATTATTCTGACATTTCACATTCTTAAAATAAAGTGGTGATCCTAACTGACCTAAAACAGGGAATATTTTTTTACTAGGATTAAATGTCAGGAATTGTGAAAAACTGAGTTTAAATGTATTTGGCTAAGGTGTATGTAAACTTCCGACTTCAACTGTAAGTGTGTAGCATTGAAGGTAAGTGTGTAACATTGAAGGTAAGTGTGTAAAATTGAAGGTAAGTGTGTAAAATTGAAGGTAAGTGTGTAACATTGAAGGTAAGTGTGTTGAAGGTAAGTGTGTAACATTGAAGTTAAGTGTGTAACATTGAAGGTAAGCGTGTAGAATTGAAGGTAAGTGTGTAACATTGAAGTTAAGTGTGTAGTATTGAAGGTAAGTGTGTAGCATTGAAGGTAAGTGTGTAACATTGAAGGTAAGTGTGTAACATTGAAGGTAAGTGTGTAGCATTGATGGTAAGTGTGTAGCATTGAAGGTAAGTGTGCGTGTCAGGCCAGGTAGCAGGTTGCAAGTGCTCTTGACCATGATAAGTGCTGCCTAATTAGTCTGGAGTGGCTGGAGAGAGACAGAGAGAGAGAGAGAGAGACAGAGAGAGAGAGAGAGAGAGAGAGAGAGAGAGAGAGAGAGAGAGAGAGAGAGAGAGAGAGAGAGAGAGAGAGAGAGAGAGAGAGAGAGAGAGAGAGAGAGAGAGAGAGAGAGAGAGAGAGAGAGAGAGAGAGAGAGAGAGAGACACACACACAGAGAGAGAGAGACAGAGAGAGAGAGACAGAGAGAGAGAGAGACAGAGAGAGACAGAGAGAGAGAGAGAGAGAGAGAGAGAGAGACAGAGAGAGAGAGAGAGAGAGAGAGAGAGAGAGAGAGAGAGAGAGAGAGAGAGAGAGAGAGAGAGGTGAAGGAGTACACCTACCTGAATGGATACGCTCTGTCACCTACGCCCTCAGAGCGAGCGACCCTACCCCACCCCACCCTGCCTCCACCTCCCTTAAACGCTGCTTTTCTCTGCAGGCAAACTGGGGGCAACCAGGTGTCCACAGAGGCAGAACGGAGCCACAGGAAAGTGTCAATCAAGAGGTTAGCCATCCAGCTAGCTGCCCATATTCAGTTTTATTTCTCTCCAAATAGAGGTGTGTCTAAACTAACCCCCGCCCTTCCCTTCCCCACTCTGATAGGAGAGGAGGTCCTCAGAGACCATAGAGATACACATCAGGGAAACTAGATCTTCATCCAGTACTCAGGATAAACAGATGGGATGTTTCTTCTCAAATCACTAGAAGATAACCTCTTCCCCTTTCCTCCAATCTTTTACTGCCGGCGCTTGCACCTGTACCCATGCCTCAAGTGCCAGATTGTAGAAGATTATTATAGTTGCACTATGCTGACTCAATCTCTATATTTGTTTAATAATTTATTAAATCCACTGTGGATGCTAGAATTGATTATACACCAGAAAAAGGATGTTCTGAATATACAAATCTCTTTCTTTGCTAGTGAATATACTGTATTTGATGAGATATGCAATAACTATACAATTCATTTGTAGAAATAGGAGGGGAAAATAACACTGGTGACCTGTGACCTGAGGTGGCCTGTGACCTGAGGTGGCCTGTGACCTGAGGTGGCCTGTGACCTGAGGTGGACTGTGGTCTGAGGTGGACTGTGACCTGAGGTGGACTGTGACCTGAGGTGGCCTGTGACCTGAAGTGGACTGTGACCTGAGGTGGACCGTGACCTGAGGTGGACTGTGGTCTGAAGTGGACTAGCCTGAGGTGGACTGTGGTCTGAGGTGGACTGTGGTCTGAGGTGGACTGTGGTCTGATGTGGACCGTGGTCTGATGTGGACTGTGGTCTGAGGTGGACTGTGGTCTGAGGTGGACTGTGGTCTGAAGTAGACTGTGACCTGAGGTGGACTTTGACCTAAAGTGGACTGTGACCTGAAGTGGACCGTGACCGAGGTGGCCTGTGACCTGAAGTGGACCGTGACCGAGGTGGCCTGTGACCTGTGGTGGACTGTGGTCTGAAGTGGACCGTGGTCTGAGGTGGACTGTGACCTGAGGTGGACTGTGTTCTGATGTGGACTGTGGCCTGAGGTGGACTGTGACCTGGGGTGGACTGTGGTCTTAGGTAGACTGTGACCTGAGGTGGACTGTGGTCTGAAGTGGACTGTGATCTGAGGTGGACTGTGACCTGAGGTAGACTGTGACCTGAGGTGGACTGTGGTCTAAAGTGGACCGTGGTCTGAGGTGGACTGTGACCTGAGGTGGACTGTGTTCTGATGTGGACTGTGGCCTGAGGTGGACTGTGACCTGGGGTGGACTGTGGTCTTAGGTAGACTGTGACCTGAGGTGGACTGTGGTCTGAAGTGGACTGTGATCTGAGGTGGACTGTGACCTGAGGTAGACTGTGACCTGAGGTGGACTGTGGTCTAAAGTGGACCGTGGTCTGAGGTGGACTGTGACCTGAGGTGGACTGTGTTCTGATGTGGACTGTGGCCTGAGGTGGACTGTGACCTGGGGTGGACTGTGGTCTTAGGTAGACTGTGACCTGAGGTGGACTGTGGTCTGAAGTGGACTGTGACCTGTGGTGGACTGTGACCTGAGGTGGACTGTGACCTGAGGTGGACTGTGACCTGAGGTGGACTGTGACCTGAGGTGGACTGTGTTCTGAAGTGGACTGTGGTCTGAAGTGGACTGTGACCTGAGGTGGACCGTGACCTGAGGTGGACCGTGGCCTGAGGTGGCCTGTGGCCTGAGGTGGACCGTGGCCTGAAGTGGACAGTGACCTAAGGTGGCCTGTGACCTGAGGTGGCCTGTGACCTGAGGTGGACTGTGGTCTGAAGTGGACTGTGGTCTGAGGTGGACCGTGGCCTGAGGTGGACTGTGGTCTGATGTGGACTGTGGTCTGAAGTGGACTGTGGTCTGAGGTGGCGGTATATAGCCTCTTCCTGTTCCTGAAGCCCTAGGAAGATCCATCTATTTCTATTGTGTGTTTTACTGTCTGGGCTTGGGCCATTACTGAGGGCAGGCTGTGAGGGTTTTATGAGAACTTAATCAGGACTGAGGAGGGCAGGCCCCCCTCCTTGTCTTCAACAATTACCATGAAATTCTAAATGTCCACACGGCCCACAGAAACCCCACGTTTCACAAGTGTCAACCAAAGGGCGAGGATTCTGGCTGTGTGTGCCCCCGCCCCTCTCCTACCCCCCTTACATTTCTCTCCTGCCAACCCTCCTGAGCTGAGCTGAACTAGGACACCACTACAGCGTAGGGATATTTAGGGTGCTGTGTTCAGTGGGGCTGAGCTGAACTAGGACACCACTCCAGCGTAGGGATATTTAGGGTGCTGTGTTCAGTGGGGCTGAGCTGAACTAGGACACCACTCCAGCGTAGGGATATTTAGGGTGCTGTGTTCAGTGGAGCTGAGCTGAACTAGGACACCACTCCAGCGTAGGGATATTTAGGGTGCTGTGTTCAGTGGAGCTGAGCTGAACTAGGACACCACTCCAGCGTAGGGATATTTAGGGTGCTGCGTTCAGTGGGGCTGCAGCTGAACCCCTGACCTCTGTAGTTTGAAGAGAAGTGGCAATTTCCAGGGCAATAAACAGTACCATGGCAACAGCTACCGCAACAGCGACCCTTCTAGAATGCGACTTTTACGTCTCCTGTGTTGTGCATGGATGTTGACTATCCATCCATAATCAGTGGGATATTTAAATGTATTTAGTCTTTAGATGTAGTGTTTGTCAATATCCTGTCCTTAAAAGAACAAGTTAAGCGAGGACGAGAGGTCATCTATGGCTCATGTTGACTTTCTGGAATTATTTGAGAGAAAATTAAGTAAAAAGTAAAAAGTAAAAAAGTTTTTTTTAAAGTATATCATATTTTCATACATTTCGAAGAATACCATTTTTAAAGGTGCAATGTTGTATAAAAATCATGTATCTGTTTCAGCAGCATTGCATTATAATAAACTTTTCCTATTTTTGAAAAATCTGTCACTTTCTACAGCCGCTGGCTCCCTGTTGGTGGTTGAATAAGGAGGCCTGTTTTCCAGCTCATACAATAAAACTGAATCCTCCATTCATTTGGATCTCTCTTTTAGTTTTTTGAAAAGTTTAAATTCACCATGAAGAAAAGTATAAATCAGACATGTAAGTTGCGTCTACTGCACGGTGGGGCCAAACAATGCTGCTGGAAGAGGAGGAAAAGAAGGATGACGCCATAATGTAAAATAGTTAAAAGCTTATTAGAGCCATTGAAGGGTGGCCTGATTTCCACTTTGTTTCGGAACACCCTGAGCTCGGCCTTTCAAGTGATTGTGAAGGGGGCAATTCAAATCTCTTTGGGCCCATATGAATGAAGGCCTCTTAAAGCTCTTTTATAAGCCAGCAAATTCCCCACAGGCGTATGCCCTTTAGGTCCATTACTGATTTACCCAGAGCATTCATCTCAAGCCTTCTGCTTCTCACAGACCCATTGTTCTCCCACCGCTACCCCAGCACCTGACAACTCTAGTACCAGGCTTCTCATCGGCTGCTTAAAACGTGTAGGCCCAAAATAATCATACAATTTTGCTATATATTTTTTTTTCTTACACCTCCTCACCCATGAGGTAGACAGAGATAGCTTAGCGGTTGGTAGTGTAGATTTTCTTCCTCCTCACCCATGGGGTAGACAGAGATAGCTTAGCGGTTGGTAGTGTAGATTTTCTTCCTCCTCACCCATGGGGTAGACAGAGATAGCTTAGCGGTTGGTAGTGTAGATTTTCTTCCTCCTCACCCATGGGGTAGACAGAGATAGCTTAGCGGTTGGTAGTGTAGATTTTCTTCCTCCTCACCCATGGGGTAGACAGAGATAGCTTAGCGGTTGGTAGTGTAGATTTTCTTCCTCCTCACCCATGGGGTAGACAGAGATATCTTAGCAGTTGGTAGTGTAGATTTTCTTCCTCCTCACCCATGGGGTAGACAGAGATAGCTTAGCGGTTGGTAGTGTAGATTTTCTTCCTACTCACCCATGGGGTAGACAGAGATATCTTAGCGGTTGGTAGTGTAGATTTTCTTCCTACTCACCCATGGGGTAGACAGAGATATCTTAGCGGTTGGTAGTGTAGATTTTCTTCCTACTCACCCATGGGGTAGACAGAGATATCTTAGCGGTTGGTAGTGTAGATTTTCTTCCTACTCACCCATGGGGTAGACAGAGATATCTTAGCGGTTGGTAGTGTAGATTTTCTTCCTCCTCACCCATAGGGTAGACAGAGATAGCTTAGCGGTTGGTAGTGTAGATTTTCTTCCTACTCACCCATGGGGTAGACAGAGATATCTTAGCGGTTGGTAGTGTAGATTTTCTTCCTCCTCACCCATGGGGTAGACAGAACTAGCTTAGCGGTTGGTAGTGTAGATTTTCTTCCTCCTCACCCATGGGGTAGACAGAACTAGTTTAGCGGTTGGTAGTGTAGATTTTCTTCCTCCTCACCCATGGGGTAGACAGAGATATCTTAGCGGTTGGTAGTGTAGATTTTCTTCCTCCTCACCCATGGGGTAGACAGAGATATCTTAGCGGTTGGTAGTGTAGATTTTCTTCCTCCTCACCCATGGGGTAGACAGAACTAGCTTAGCGGTTGGTAGTGTAGATTTTCTTCCTCCTCACCCATGGGGTAGACAGAGATATCTTAGCGGTTGGTAGTGTAGATTTTCTTCCTCCTCACCCATGGGGTAGACAGAACTAGCTTAGCGGTTGGTAGTGTAGATTTTCTTCCTCCTCACCCATGGGGTAGACAGAGATATCTTAGCGGTTGGTAGTGTAGATTTTCTTCCTCCTCACCCATGGGGTAGACAGAGATATCTTAGCGGTTGGTAGTGTAGATTTTCTTCCTCCTCACCCATGGGGTAGACAGAGATATCTTAGCGGTTGGTAGTGTAGATTTTCTTCCTCCTCACCCATGGGGTAGACAGAACTAGCTTAGCGGTTGGTAGTGTAGATTTTCTTCCTCCTCACCCATGGGGTAGACAGAACTAGCTTAGCGGTTGGTAGTGTATATTTTCTTCCTCCTCACCCATGGGTTCTCTCTCTGGATAGAAAAGAGGGGGAGTTCTCTCTCTGGATAGAAAAGAGGGGAGACTTGATCCCCTTTCTTTATTTTCCTTTGGATAAAGGAGTGAAAAAATTCCAAGTGGGCCCATTGGGTCTGTACTTAGATTAATTAGGCTTTCTTTTAAAGTCTATTCAGACCATCTCTCAAACACGGCTCCAAGTTACATTATGGAAAGCTTTCACAGTCATTTGCATTTGTTTGTGTGTCCCGGGTGAACGTTGAGGAGCACTTGGAGAGAGACAGAAAGAAAACATAACAAAGAGAGAGGGAAAATATTCTGTTAATAGCTTTTTCACTGTTTCTATACTGTTTTCTTTGCCCATTCATGTTAACAGCACTCCAAATAATAAGTGCTTTTGAGAAAAAACAGAAATGCTGTAAAGGGAGAAGTATAAACTAGACCTGTGAATGGTTGGTTGAAATATCGAACACTCAAAGAAATGTGAGAATACGTTTCTGAATGTGTGCATGCATGCAAGCATGCGTGTGCGTGCGTGTTTGAACTCATGCATTATAGTCATATTGAATAACTCATGTTGCTATTAAAGCACCTGCAGCGCATCCAAAAAGCATCTGAAAATAATTTAAACAAAACACATTTTGAGATTTGTCATTCAATAGTATTCTATTGAGTCAATATAATTGTATTTCTTTAGTCTTATTTTGATCTGCCAGAGGAGGGGAGTGCTCCACTATTTGACTGTGGTATAATTCATTCAAACACCTGTTACAAAACAGTGAAGGTATATAATATTTCACTTAATCTTGAAATACAGCTACTGAAGATATTCTATTATCATACATGTATACAAATGCTGGTAGATAGTAATAACTAATTTGGGATTTTGAAAGTAGAAGCCACGAAAACAAAACAAACCATTGAACTATTTAATGATATTGTGATGGTTGTGTGATGTAGCGACCACATCACATCACCTACTGACGATAAAACAAAACGTCAACCCACATGTTGGTCTTGTTGGGCAGCGCAATTGATGAACTTGAATCACCACGGAGTCCATCTCCATCTGAGTCCATCTCGTGCACACCGCTGAGACTGCACCGGGCACGTGAGACAACGACGGATCAGTCACTCGTCCGAGCGGAGTGAGGGGTCCCGTGCAGCGCTGCAGGCCGAGCGGAAGGACAACAGTGGGGTTGGGGTGCAGGACC
Organism: Coregonus clupeaformis; assembly: GCF_020615455.1. NCBI lineage: Eukaryota > Metazoa > Chordata > Actinopteri > Salmoniformes > Salmonidae > Coregonus > Coregonus clupeaformis. The sequence continues at coordinate 940,516 of NC_059194.1, forward strand.
AGACTAGAGAGAAAGGACCAGGCTGAGGTCTAGCAAAGCATTGGGCCAGGCAGGGTGTTGGGTAAAGGGATTGGGGCTGTGCAGCCTGGCTTAATACCCAGGAACGATTACGAACACAAAGGACTGGGATGAAGCAGGGTGAATGGTAGCCGTGTGTCCCACATCACATAAGGGTCTTAGGGAGAGGAGGAGAGGCTGGGGGTTGGTTGGATTAACGCCTGAAGAGCAGTGAAAGTGTCTGGGATGGAGAGAGAGAGAGAGAGAGAGATAGAGAGAGAGAGAGAGAGAGAGAGAGAGAGAGAGAGATGGAGAAAGAGGGCAGACATTCTTAATTGCATTTATTTTCTTAAATGCAGGCATGGCTCTGTGTAGGATAGATGGAGAATGCACAACAAAGCATTAGTGATATTAAAGCTAATTCTAGATGGGGTGTTACGTGAGGGAAACCCACACTTCCACCATCTCTATATTAAATTATATAGTCAGCACTGTGCACATTTTGCTACATTTTGATTCAGGGTCCTGACCTTCAAAGATATTTAGGACTCTATAGCCAACAGTCTTGGCTGTAATACCCCTCACACCTGCCGAATACGTTGCAAACTGTCCAATTCTTCCAACTTTATTTGTCATAATCTCTGGACGGAACATAGTGGATTGGACTTGGTGAATTTGTGGATTTGTGCACAGTTATTTGCATTGGCCCATAATGGACAGTGTGTAGCACCTGCTTCTCTCTGGCTGGGAGACTCACTCAAGACGAGCTGCATCAATCAGACAGACAGACAGACAGACAGACAGACAGACAGACAGGCAGGCAGGCAGACAGACAGGCAGGCAGGCAGGCAGGCAGGCAGACAGACAGGCAGACAGACAGGCAGACAGACGTGATCCAGAGGCCATCTCATTACCCTCTATATTATGCAATGGGATTTCAACACCGAGAGAGAGAGGGGTTTTCTGATCTTTTGGTGAGAAACAGCGTTTTTCATTGAAATGGTTTGAAGTGTTTGTTGTGGAGTAAAGCTTGATCGGTACATAATTATCTCCATTAAGGCAGTACTACTGCTCCCAGAACGGTCTTCATTAAGGCAGTACTACTGCTCCCAGAACGGTCTTCATTAAGGCAGTACTACTGCTCCCAGAACGGTCTTCATTAAGGCAGTACTACTGCTCCCAGAACGGTCTTCATTAAGGCAGTACTACTGCTCCCAGAACGGTCTTCATTAAGGCAGTACTACTGCTCCCAGAACGGTCTTCATTAAGGCAGTACTACTGCTCCCAGAACGGTCTTCATTAAGGCAGTACTACTGCTCCCAGAACGGTCTTCATTAAGGCAGTACTACTGCTCCCAGAACGGTCTTCATTAAGGCAGTACTACTGCTCCCAGAACGGTCTTCATTAAGGCAGTACTACTACTCCCAGAACGGTTTCTTTACCTCAAGGATACATAGCACAAAGAGGCAAAGGGGTGAATGGAAACAGTGTACTACAGACTTGCAAAACAAGAGGTCGCCTGTGGACATCGAATCTTCCTGGTTCCTCCAGCCCTCTCATGCGTCCAACAACATCTTCCCTGGTTCACCTTTGTGCCTCGCCCTCACCCTCTACAGCTCCTTGGGGAATGGCGCTCATGTGCGTTTGAACTCTGCTTCCCTCTCTCCACAATACAGCCCACCCGAGGCCCCTCTCCATTTCCTTGCAAAGATATAAGCACGTCCACACAGGGGTCACAAGGGGCATCCCAAAGTGGATAACAAAGCTTTGAAAAGCTTCGCCACTTGAAGATCGCCTGACGGAACCCCCTGGCCCAGTCCCCTCCTCCCCCTCCTCACTCACAGAGAGGCTCAAAGTGTTGCCTGTCAGATTGGCCCACCCTCACTCACATCAGGTCCTGTAGCCTGGAGCTGTTTCTGTCCATGTCCAGCTACCAACACAAAGAGAGCCCCTCACTGCAGAACACTCCATAGGCTGCACTCTGCAAGCTCCTCAATACCTAGCCCTCATAACAATAGACATGGTAATGGTGGCTGTAGTCCAAACAGTAATTGTGGATAGTGTGTCGGTCATGAAAAGTACAGTCTTCAGATATGGTCCCCTTGTTCTTGGTGGTGTAATAAAATAACCCCCATATCCACCCCTCCCCTCCAGGGTCAGAGAGCGCCTCAACAACTGGCAGTAGTCACGGTTCTGTGACCTCTACTGTTGTGGGGTATCGGGTTACTCTCAGATATTTAGCCCCAGCTTGGCGGCTGCAATACACTTTTCCATTTTAGTTTATTCTTTGTGCTATCCTAATTTCAATATCTAAAATCTTAGTATCTGTACACTCTTCCAACAGCACAGATCTACATTGACAAATAGTAATCACATTTTGTGTATTATGAACATTTGTAGATTTTAATTTTCAAATAATTTGTGCCATTAGTCTACCCCATGGGTGATACCAGTTCAACGAGCTTGTGTATCTCTTATGATCTGCATCTGTTTGATACAAATGAATTCAAATAAATTATCTTTGTTTGTCCCAAAATGTCCCAGCTGATGACAAGTAGCCTCTCAGTCCCACCTGCAGTCCAGGAGAGAACAGGCGCCAGACCTCCTTCCCCTGTCCTCGTGTCCTAATGTCACCCACTCCGTCCGTCCCCACTCCGTCCGTTCCCACTCCGTCCGTTCCCACTCCGTCCGTCCCCACTCCGTCCGTCCCCACTCCGTCCGTTCCCACTCCGTCCGTTCCCACTCCGTCCGTTCCCACTCCGTCCGTCCCCACTCCGTCCATTCCCACTCTGTCCGTCCCCACTCCGTCCGTCCCCACTACGTCCGTTCCCACTCCGTCCGTCCCCACTCCGCCGTCCCCCACTCCGTCCGTCCCCACTCCGTCTCGTCCCCACTCCGTCCGTCCCCACTCCGTCCGTCCCCACTCCGTCCGTTCCCACTCCGTCCGTCCCCACTCCATCCGTTCCCACTCCGTCCGTCCCCACTCCGTCCGTTCCCACTCCGTCCGTCCCCACTCCGTCCGTTCCCACTCCGTCCGTCCCCACTCCGTCCGTTCCCACTCCGTCCGTCCCCACTCCGTCCGTCCCCACTCCGTCCGTCCCCACTCCGTCCGTTCCCACTCCGTCCGTCCCCACTCCGTCCGTCCCCACTCCCCCACCTTGGGGACTTTGTATCACCTGTAGCGGTAACTTCTAAACCCCACTCATCTGCTCTCTCGGTCCATCTTTGAGTTTGGGGGGCCCCCCACTGCGCACACAGGACAGAACAAGGGTGGACTGAGATGGGATGGGGGGTGCAGAAGTGTGCCGCCTGGCAGCCAAAAGCCTCCCTGAAAGAGCCAAGCAGGAGATCAATGCAAGCCCCCTGAAAATCCTGTTAGCCCTCAAAAGGCACTTGTTGCCTTGGCTTAGACCTCTGGCTCTGACTAGCCCGGCCGGCCCGGCCTGCCCTGGGCTACTCTTTGTGCACCTCGTCTTTTCCTTAGATTTGATCACATTAGTCCCAGAGTAAGCTGGAAATCGGCAATAATTAAGAGTTCTGTGATGTTGGCAAGACGGAGGGGGGCGGGGGCTGCATGGGGGGGTGGGGAGAGGGTGGTGGGGTATCTGGTCAAATAGGGGAGACATTTAGTTCGTTCTTGATGCTTCAAAAAAATGAGAGTTTATTGAGGCAGCGCGTGAAAGTTAATCTGGAAGATTCCTTTGGTGGGATTCAATACATCTGGAGAAAGAAAGAAAGAAAGATAGATAGATTAGATAGATTAGATAGATAGATAGATAGATAGATAGATAGATAGATAGATAGATAGATAGATAGATAGATAGATAGATAGATAGATAGATAGATAGATAGATAGATAGATAGATAGATAGATAGATAGATAGATAGATAGATAGATAGATAGATAAACAGTGAGACAGAGAGAAAAATGAAATTCGGAAAAATAATGAAACAAAACATTGAACATACTAATATCACTAATGATAATAACAATGTAACAGTAATAACATTTTAAAAAGTACTCCCATCCTTGATAAGAATCCTTGAAAACATTAGTCATTTTCCCCAGTCCCCAATGATTTTAAATGTAGCCTTTCTATTCTATGCATATTAAAGAGACTGGGGGAAACAAGAACCTGGAGAGCAAGGCATCGTTGTGGGCTATGTGTCACGCTTCAGCTGTCACAAACTGACATTCCAACTCTCTAGAGTACGCCAGATAAATGATCAACTAGCCCTATTGACCAATCACTGCTCTCGCTTTCTTTATTCGTGGACGCATGAGCTGCAGCGGCCCACTCCAACACTTGACGTAGTGCTTCTCTGGCAGATCCACAGATCCTCCAGCTTCCTGTTTCTCATTATCAGAGGACCAGAGGAGATCATTGATCACTGACTCCAGTGGTGCTTTGGTCTGACATTGATCTAGCAGCAGTAGCAGCAGTGGTGGGTTGGTTTAAGTAGGGCCACTGGGCATCCATCATGGTCCATCATGACTCCTGAGGACCTGTCAGTGGGCTGAGGCAGCAGATAGGCTTTCACTATCAGCCTGACAATAGAATGATTAACAAACTGACTAATATCCCCAGCCAGGCCAGGCAGGACTCTCCTCTTTCACAGTGAAATACAGTAGGAGGGAACAGAGAGGGGGGGTGGAGGATGTCGATCCGGCAGGGGGAAATGACCTGGAAGATTAAGTGTCATCTTTCTATGCCATCCAGATTCCAGACTCACATTTTTAAGATGTTCCTAAATTGTGCTTTATTAGTGAACAAGTAGAGTTCAAAAGGTGCTCGCACTCAAACCATGAAACGGAATAACCCAAGAAAAAAAAATATATATACTTAATTGAATCCATGCTGGAAAGAATACAAAGGGTGACATTACTGAATAAGGTTTGGTTTGTGTCTGTTGACGTAGTTCTTGTCAGAACTCAAAAGAACATGTCCTGCCATGATGAACCTGGAACTGAACTGGATACAATAGCTGGCACAACTACATGTGTGTATCTTGGTGACATCATTACAAAGACTAGAAATGTTGTATGTACTAAAAGGAGAGAGATCCATTCTATTATAAGTGTCCATTATAATGAGTGTCATAAACACTTTCACAGGGGTCACAATCAGGGCTTTAAAGTGCGGCCATTTTGGTCGCATATATGCTCCTAGATATTTTGCTGTGCGACCTGACCGGATTCTAAGGACACTTCTAACGTTTTATAGCGGTTGTGAAAAGAGCGGTTGAATTCTTTTTAATAGGGCATCAGATTTTTAGACATGGTCTGTAAAAAGGTCATTGCATTATGTGGATATTTTGTGATCAGTAACAATGATCAACTATAAATAATTATGTCAAATATCTTGACAAGGCATGAGAGGTCATGAACTTACAAACAACACTTCCTAGATTGAAGAATACAAAAGATAAACGCATGTGCTACGCTCACCTTATCTGCTAGCTGTAGGCTAAATTAGAAATCCTAGCTAGCAGTCTACACAAAACTATACATCTTTGAGGATATGTTCAAAATAACACTTATTTTGTTTGAAATGGTCTAAGATGTGTTTGTAAAAGGTGGACTACCATGGAGGCTATAGGCTAGCTAGCAGGCTGTGAGGCTATAGGCTAGCTAGGAGACTGTGAGGCTATAGGCTAGCTAGCAGGCTGTGAGGCTATAGGCTAGCTAGGAGACTGTGAGGCTACTCTAGCTAGGAGACTGTGAGGCTAGCTAGGAGACTGTGAGGCTATAGGCTAGCTAGCAGGCTGTGAGGCTATAGGCTAGCTAGGAGACTGTGAGGCTACTCTAGCTAGGAGACTGTGAGGCTATAGGCTAGCTAGGAGACTGTGAGGCTATAGGCTAGCTAGGAGAGTGTGAGGCTAGGAGACTGTGAGGCTATAGGCTAGCTAGGAGAGTGTGAGGCTATAGGCTAGCTAGGAGAGTGTGAGGCTAGCTAGCAGGCTGTGAGCAGTAGCCTAGCTGTGAGAGGCAGCCACAGCAACCAATTATTTCCTGCCTAAATAAATATTAATGCTTACCCCACTCTATGGCCAAGAGGTGTTCACTGCTCACTAATTGGACTGCCAAAAAAATTGAATAGAGGAGGGACAACGTTTCCTGTGAGGCCAACAGCCATTCATTAAAGATGTCCTATTCCTCTTAAGGTAACCTGACCTGAGTGCACTATTAGCCCAGAGTGCCTGGCCCCTTCTTAAGAGTTGGCCACTGTGGTGCCACCTTCAAACCCATTCTATTGTCCCTAACTCAGAGGCAAAGATTATGTGGTCCGGTTAAAAACAAGGGAAAAGACCCCACTCCAAACCACTCCTCCCTGTGAAAACCTCCCTTAAATGGTCTCTATACAGTGGGTATGGTTTTACACATTAGGGAGCACTTGACTAACCCTTCAGGTTGCTCCGGTCACCTGGTGTCTTTGCCACCCAGCAGGACTTTTATCTTTTGTTGCCGAGAGGGGAACGGGGAATAATGGGCAGTGGGTCTACCAGGCAGCTGGTATAGACGGCCTGTCTGTTCCCAAACCTCCCTACACCCCCAGATTCCCTGCCAGTTGTACCCCAGTAACCCCATGTTCCCACCAACACCATACCAACCCCCCCCCAAAAAAAAGAAGCTTTTCGTCTTCCCTAGGAGAATTATACGTGAGAGTATACAAAATGAAAGTGAACAATGTTTTTATTGGTGAGATACCACCACCACCAACACCTCCACCACCACCACCAACACCTCCACCACCACCACCACCACCAACACCTCCACCACCACCAACAACAACAACAGAAACAACATCGTGCAAGGTACCTGTTCTTTCAAGGTACCTGTTCTTTCAAGGTATCTGTCTTTCAAGGTACCTGTCCTTTCAAGGTACCTGTCCTTTCAAGGTACCTGTTCTTTCAAGGTACTTGTTCTTTCAAGGTACCCTGTTCTTTCAAGGTACCTGTTCTTTCAAGGTGCTTGTTCTTTCAAGGTACCTGTCCTTTCGGTCGGGATAACAACAAACTTTGGGAACTAGCCACGTTGGGAACTAGCCACGTTGGCTAAATTCACCAGAACCATCAGTTTGACGTACGTCAGTGGGTGACTCACTCCACTGCTCAGCGATGTGTGAGATCCGTCTGAGGTATACAGACTGCGTGGAACACTTTTTTTTATTGGATAAGTGGAGTGCCTTTGTGCCTGTGAGCTGTAAGATAGCCTGTTGGGTTCTTAATCACTCACTCTTCTGAGGCTATGAGGTTAGCAGCGTTCAGGGGGCCGAGGATAAAGGAGCCGAAGGAGAATTGAATGAGCTGTTGCTGTAGGCCTCATTGTCCTGCCGCTGGGGACTTGGGGAAGCAAGGTAAACAAATGGACAACAAAAGGCGGTTCTTCACAGTGAAGCAGGCTCTGTGGGGGGGCTCCCTCTGAGAACAGGAGAGGAGAACGTGACCGACCGACCGCGGTCCCCCCGTGGTTCGGTCCCCCCTGTGCCTATTAGCTATGCACCACCGTCACCTATACCCAGACACCCACACTACTCCACTGTTAGGCACGAGAGGCCAAGAGAGGCCACGGAGTGGTGGCGGTCCAAAGCATGTCACACTTACCCTTACACCACAGGCACTTTGAAAGGACAACTTTGAAAAGATTATGATAATAGCCTGGTTCCTCTCTAGGTTTCTTCCTAGGCTTCCTAGGCTTTCGCCTTTCTAGGGAGTTTTTCCTAGCCACCGTGCTTCTACACCTGCATTACTAGCTGTTTGGGGTTTTAGGCTGGGTTTCTGTACAGCACTTCGAGATATTAGCTGATGTAAGAAGGGCTATATAAAATAAAATTGATTGATTGATTGATAGAGTAGCCTGGATTGAACCAGTTTTTTGGAAGAGTTTTTTCCTCTAAAGGCAGAATTGGTTTAGTGAAATTACATATCTGTGAAATGCAGGTCCCTACTTGAAAATACTTTAAAATGCTGATAAGGAACGATGGACATTTTAGGCAATCTCGATCTGTAGCCTACAAGGTCCCTTAGTATTCAGAGAACAGATGACTTTGACAAATACTTTTGCATACCAATTGGTGTCCAGTCAACCATAAATTTTATTCAGATTTTTACCTCAGAATTAGAATCGGTGCATCATTACTAACGAATGCAAATTTTTTTTAAATCTTATATCGTATGTTGGCAATCATGTTGGGGTCGCGTTCTCTTCTCCTGTTCTCAGTGGGAGCCCCCACAGAGTCTGCTTCACTGTGAAGAACCGCCTTTTGTTGTCCATTAAGGTTGTATTCTCTCATGATGTAAATGTTGCATATGTTGATTAAAAAAAGTATGTTCATTGCATGGATATAGTGGCAATCAGGTTATTCTGTGCAGGTAGGTGATAGGCTATATAGTCTAAATAAGATTTAGATATCTAGGGAGATTTCTAAGCTAGTTATTTTCTACTTAACCACTCAAGCAAGTCATTGAGAAGTTGAAATGAGAATAGAAAGACAGTCAAGGAGAGAAGCGAAACATCGGTATGATGGCGCAGGATGCCATTTTTTAGGTCATATAAAGCCCTCCCCAGATGGCAGTGGAGAATTCTCTTCAAAAGGCTTTACATTTTTTTTTACAAAGCTATTTAATTGAGAACAAACTGTCATTGAATGAGAGGAGACCATGAAGAGACCGTGACCGTGGGCTGAGGTGGGACGCAGTCTTCTTCTTCTGCCGCTTCACGCTACGCTCAGGGCAACAGACAGACAGACGGGGTAACAAGGCGGGGTAGGGCTGCGGTGTACGGCCCCAGTGGGCCCTAGTCTATGTGGTCCCTGGTCTCCTCCATCCCTCTGAGTGACAGGAGAGGCCCCATAGCTAACAGGCCCGGACAATACCCTTTCACTGGCCTTCACAGCAGATACAGTCCAAATGCATCCGACTGTTAAGTGTGAAGAAGGGAGAAGCTACATTTACAGAAACTCGGTTTGAGGTTTTCAACAGTCTGTAGAATCAGTAGAAGTTGATCTCTGGTGTGCAGACCGTTGGATCCCAACATAACATTAGATGGTGATTATCAGACCGGTGGATCCCAACATAACATTAGATGGTGATTATCAGACCGGTGGATCCCAACATAACATTAGATGGTGATTATCAGACCGGTGGATCCCAACATAACATTAGATGGTGATTATCAGACCGGTGGATCCCAACATAACATTAGATGGTGATTATCAGACCGGTGGATCACAACATAACATTAGATGGTGATTATCAGACCGGTGGATCCCAACATAACATTAGATGGTGATTATCAGACCGGTGGATCACAACATAGCATTCAACATATGGTGATTATCAGACCGTTGGGTCACAACATAACATTAGATGGTGATTATCAGACCGTTGGGTCACAACATAACATTAGATGGTGATTATCAGACCATTGGATCACAACATAGCATTAGATGGTGATTATCAGACCATTGGATCACAACATAGCATTAGATGGTGATTATCAGACCATTGGATAACAACATAGCATTCAACATATGGTGATTATCAGACCGTTGGGTCACAACATAACATTAGATGGTGAATATTATAAACAGGGTGGTTCGAGCCCTGAATGCTGATTGGCTGACAGCCGTGGTATATCAGACTGTATACCATGGGTATGACAAAACATTTATTTTTACTGCTCTAATTACGTTGGTAACCAGTTTATAATAGTAATAAGGCACCTCTGGGGTTTGTGGTATATGGCAAATATACCACGGCTAAGGGCTGTATCCAGGCACTCCGCGCTGCGTCGTGCTTAAGAACAGCCCTTAGCCGTGGTATATTGGCCATATACCACACCCCCTCGGGCCTTATTGCTTAATTAGACCATTGGGTCACAGCATTAGACGGTGATTATCAGACCGTTGGGTCACAACATAGCATTAGATGGTGATTATCGGATGTTTGCAAATGCAGTCATGCAACGTTTAGTTTCCTTCAGAGCAGCAGAGAATTTGCTCAAGGTTGAATCATTCATTCCAAATGGATCAAATGTGTGTCTGTGTAGTTACATAGGTATAGAGGCAATGTAGGTATGCAACCAAACGTAGGTATGCAACCAAACGTAGGTATGTAACCAAACGTAGGTATGCAACCAAACGTAGGTATGCAACCAAACGTAGGTATGCAACCAAACGTAGGTATGTAACCAAACGTAGGTATGTAACCAAACGTAGGTATGTAACCAAACGTAGGTATGTAACCAAACGTAGGTATGTAACCAAACGTAGGTATGCAACCAAATGTAGGTATGCAACCAAACGTTGGTATGTAACCAAACGTAGGTATGCAACCAAACGTAGGTATGTAACCAAACGTAGGTATGTAACCAAACGTAGGTATGCAACCAAATGTAGGTATGCAACCAAACGTTGGTATGTAACCAAACGTAGGTATGCAACCAAACGTAGGTATGCAACCAAACGTTGGTATGCAACCAAACGTAGGTATGTAACCAAACGTAGGTATGCAACCAAACATAGGTATGCAACCAAACGTAGGTATGTAACCAAATGTAGGTATGTAACCAAACGTAGGTATGCAACCAAATGTAGGTATGCAACCAAACGTTGGTATGCAACCAAACGTAGGTATGTAACCAAACGTAGGTATGCAACCAAACATAGGTATGCAACCAAACGTAGGTATGTAACCAAACGTAGGTATGCAACCAAACGTAGGTATGCAACCAAACGTAGGTATGTAACCAAACGTTGGTATGCAACCAAACGTAGGTGTTACCAACTGTGATAGAGTCATATTTGAACATAGAGTCAACAACCTGTTTATGTAACTAACAATAGAGGCCCTCACACTTTGTGGGTGGATTGAAGCAAAACTACAGCATGTGATTATTTGTATTTCATATCATGTGAACACTTAATCTTCAAAGTCGTTTATGCAATCAGCTCATTAGAACAGAAGGCAGAATCAATACAGCATCAAAAAAGACAAAACCAGATTTCACTGCAGGTTATTATTTGCAAAACAAAGTGTCCTATTTTTCTTTTTAAAACTAGTCTTCGTTGGACGGTCAAACCAGAAAGCGTAGATTATAAATTCCCACATCAACAAAGATGAATGCTCATTGTAAAGTGGACAATAACGGCTCGCGAGAGGAACACTGGATTCGCTCATCTCATTGCACCACTTTGGGACGATAGACAAAAGCCTAAAAACAGAGAGTGCCGTGAGTGATAGAACCAAAGCAGCTACTCCAAGTTAAGAACAGCTCATAGGATTCTGTCCCATCTCAATACACCATCAATCATTTCAGATCTGGAGTCAAAAAAAAAGAAACGCAAATGTTGGTCAAACTCATCAATCACGATCCAGGCTTTTTGGGGCTATTTTTTGTGTGTAATTCTGAACACTTTATGTGGGGTATCAATCCACTCAGTCCTATATAGTGTTTTACATGAGAATGTATATATTTTTTTATCAGATAGTGGTCGAAAGAGGAAAACAATGGTACAGATGTGGTTCAATGCATTGGCACTTTGCATGAGTCACTATTTCTTCAAAAATAATTGAAATTGTAAAAACGTTTGGTGTTGTTTACACCTGTATTTGTTTGATTTACAACTGCACATCACCCACATTTATTTAATTTGTTTACTGAAATTAAAGATTTTTCACTTCATTGTTCGAAAATGGCCTGGACTAAATTATTCAAAATTCTAATTAATTTGGTTGGAGGTAATGATTCTCGTTTATTGTGTAATTTATCTTACCTGTGGTAAGCTGCAGGTGCCTATATGTGAAAATAGCCAGTCAACCTGTTTTGAAAAGAAAACACAGAACATTACGCTCCATTGTACAGAGTGCCAATATATTTGACTGCCTCTGTATGACATTGGGACATGACATGACGGCAGGTTGTGAATGCTACATATGAGCTTTATGTAGTCTGTAGTATGTAGTTGTCATGGAGACAACCTGGCGGCTGCATGCAGGGGAGGTTCCATGGAATCCTTTGGCCAAGTGTCACTTGTTTCAAGCAGTGGCGGTCGGTGACATTTAAGATGAGGGAGGACGATACAAAATGTTATGGGCATGGCCTTATTTCCATTACAGCATATTGGATGACTGTCATTCATATTCCATTCACCCAGCTCAATGTAACATCGATAGGTTTAGGCTACTACATGATAGTAGAATTTCCCTATACAAATCATGAGGTTGCTACAACCTAGCCTATGAAAGAAAGTTTCCAACGTAGGTGCACAGGTCGAGAGAAATATTTGAGTAATCAAGGGGTGTGCTCGTAAATTCACTCTGGCTATCTACTCCGATTTCAAAGCACTCTAGTCTGTGTGCCAGAGCGCAGAATAACTGATGCATTTATGAATGCGCAAAACACCCGTTGAATATGAAAGATGTCAGTAAACGTTGGCAAAAAAACATAATTACATTGTTGCCAGCAGCACAGTTACAGTCACTAACGCTCTGGATAACATGAAAACAGCCTAACCAGCTCTGCTAGGGTGAGTAAAATGGTCAGAGTGAGGTGTTCTTTCGATTTGTGTCTGGAAGTAGCTAGCCAACTCTAACCAGTTCGTTTGGGTGCTTGACTGCTGTTGTGAGGTCAGAACGCTTGGATCAATCCTACTGAACACTCCGAAAGCGACACGCTCTGAATTTACAAACGGACAATCTGACAAGTCTCTGAATTTACGAACGCCCAGAGCGCACTATGACCGCACCCTGGCACTCCAAAGTGAATTTACCGACACCCAAGGTGACAGACAGCGACACATTCAATACCGCCTTGCACGCTGTTGCCTGCATCTAGCTGATCCAGGGTGTATTCATTAGTCCAACAGTTGCAAACAAGTTTCTATTGGACAAATTCAGGTATGTTTATCCCAGTTTTGTTCCGTTTAAGAAACCTTTTTTTCAACAGAATCGGCGGAATGAATACACCCCTGATCACTTTCATAACAGCCACATAAAAACAGCTCGTTGTATATATATATATAATTCTTTCTCGCAACTATCTACACGTTCTCCTCTCACCTTTTCCTTTAGCTTGTGGACTTAAGTGCACAATACATCAGGTGTCTGTGACCAGGCGAAAAAAACTTTCCAAGCCAAACCATCATATCATTAAATTTTTTTACATTTTAGTCATTCAGCAGACGCTCTTATCCAGAGCGACTTACAGTTAAGTGAGTGCATACATTTTTCATACTGGCCCCCCGTGGGAATCGAACCCACAACCATGGCGTTGCAAGCGCCATGCTCTATCAACTGAGCTACAGGAGGGCCTATATAGTTGTCACGTCATAGATAATCACCATAGTTACTAGAACTAACGCCTTAGTAAACCTGCTACAATCATGCAGTACAGCGTAGAGTCAGGAAGCAGGAAGTTTAGCAGACACACCGGCAGGCCCCAGTGGAAATAAATTAATAAAACCAAAAGCTTACCTTGACTTGGAAGAGTTCCAGTGTTGGATAGCCATAGCCAGCTAGCTAGCATAGCATCCCTCTCTGTTTGAGCCGGGTGTTTGAGTAGGCTAAACTAGCTAGCTGCATTTGATGCTAGCTAAGTAAGTGAAGCTTCTCTTTAATTTTGGAAGAAATTAATTTGTTCAAAACTGTTCAACTATTGTCTTTCTCTCTCTTTGAGTCAACTACTCACCACATTGTATGCACTGCAGTGCTAGCTAGCTGTAGCTTATGCTTTCAGTACTAGATTCATTCTCTGATCCTTTGATTGGGTGGACAACATGTCAGTTCATGCTGCAAGAGCTCTGATAGGTTGGAGGACATCCTCCGGGAGTAGTCATTGGAATTACTGTGTAAGTCTATGGAAGGGGGTGAGAACCATGAGGCTCCTAGGTTTTGTATTGAAGTCAATGTACCCAGAGGAGGACAGAAGCTAGCTGTCCTCCGGCTACACCATGGTGCTGCCCTACAGAGTGCTGTTGAGGCTACTGTAGACCTTCATTGCAAAACAGTGTGTTTTAATCAACTATTTGGTCATGTGAATATATTTAGTATAGTTCTATCTAAAAAGGATAACTTATTTAATGTTTCACTATTTTTATTTTTATGAAATTATCTGAGGATTGTCCTTCCCTTCCTCCTCTGAGGAGCCTCCACTGTTTCACAGCCATGTATTTTATGTTGTTTTGTATAAACAGCGGCATCACGCAGCACCTTTATCGTGCACGGTGCAATAGCGCTGATTATTCCTCCCTTCCAAAGTCCCTCCATCTGTCCCTGTTTATCTGGCCTGGGCCTCTTTCCTCCTCCCCCCTGACAGAGCCTTCACCTAGCAGGGGGGCATTGGCCTCACACCCACCCTCTGATTGAGCCCCTCCACACCAAAACTACTCTTCTATAGCTTTTTGATAGGCTTTCAATCCCCACGCCACTGACAAGGTTTTCTTTGGGAGGAGTAGGAGTTGGGGCTTTTTCGGTGTTGGGGCGAGGGGATTACTGTGGAGATTTGGGGGGGGTGCAGAGGTGATTTTGGGGTGGAGGGAGGGAGGAGGGATAGAGGGAGGGTGGAAAGGAAAAACTAGAGCAGATGGGTCTGATTGTACTCTCTAGGAGCGAGACATCTGCAGGAGAAGCATACTGGTGGTCTGAGCTCAGGCAATTAAGAGAGGAAGGGGGAGAGAGAAAAAAGGGAGGAGGAGAGGAGAAGACAGTCTTGCATAGAGATGAAGTGAGGCTCACATTACAATGAGGAGCGTGACAATAGTGGGAGCCGGTGAGGAGGACGAGGACTCAGCTGGGGGGAGAAGATTAATGTACGAGAGAGAGAGAGCGAGAGAGAGAGAGTAGAGAGAGAGAGAGAGAGAGAGAGAGAGAGAGAGAGAGAGAGATGGAGGAGGGAAAGAGAGAGAGAGAGAGAGAGAGAGAGAGAGAGAGAGAGAGAGAGAGAGAGAGAGAGAGAGAGAGAGAGAGAGAGAGAGAGAGAGAGGAGAGAGAGTGAGAGAGAGGGAGAGAGAGAGAGAGAGAGAGAGAGAGAGAGAGAGAGAGAGAGAGAGAGAGAGAGAGAGAGAGAGAGAGAGAGAGAGAGAGAGAGAGAGAGACAAGGGAGAGAGAGAGAGAGAGAGAGAGAGATGGGAGGAGGGAAAGAGAGAGAGAGAGAGAGAGAGAGAGAGAGAGAGAGAGAGGGTGGGGAGAGAGAGAGAGAGAGAGAGAGAGAGAGAGAGAGAGAGAGAGAGAGAGAGAGAGTGAGAGAGAGAGAGAGAGAGAGAGAGAGAGAGAGAGAGAGAGAGAGAGAGAGAGAGAGAGAGAGAGAGAGAGAGAGGTGAGAGAGAGAGAGAGAGAGAGAGAGAGAGATGGAGGAGGGAAAGAGAGAGAGAGAGAGAGAGAGAGAGAGAGAGAGAGAGAGAGAGAGAGAGAGAGAGAGAGAGAGAGAGAGAGAGAGAGAGAGAGAGAGAGAGAGAGAGAGAGAGAGAGAGAGAGAGAGAGAGAGAGAGAGAGAGACACAGAGAGAGAGAGAGAGAGAGAGAGAGAGAAGCAGCTAGCAACACAACACTCTGGGCAGCCTAAAGGAAGGGCTGGGCCTTTAGGGGAGGTTTCAGTCTAGATTCATAAAGCCTAAAGGAGGGGCTGATTGGTTCTGTATGGGGTTTCAGTCTAGATTCATAAAGCCCAAAGGAGGGGCTGATTGGTTCTGTATGGGGTTTCAGTCTAGATTCATAAAGCCCAAAGGAGGGGCTGATTGGTTCTGTATGGGGTTTCAGTCTAGATTCATGAAAGCCTAAAGGAGGGGCTGATTGGTTCTGTATGGGGTTTCAGTCTAGATTCATAAAGCCCAAAGGAGGGGCTGATTGGTTCTGTATGGGGTTTCAGTCTAGATTCATAAAGCCTAAAGGAGGGGCTGATTGGTTCTGTATGGGGTTTCAGTCTAGATTCATAAAGCCTAAAGGAGGGGCTGATTGGTTCTGTATGGGGTTTCAGTCTAGATTCATAAAGCCCAAAGGAGGGGCTGATTGGTTCTGTATGGGGTTTCAGTCTAGATTCATAAAGCCCAAAGGAGGGGCTGATTGGTTCTGTATGGGGTTTCAGTCTAGATTCATAAAGCCTAAAGGAGGGGCTGATTGGTTCTGTATGGGGTTTCAGTCTAAAGTTATAAAGTGTTTCCCTCTGTTTCCTTCTCTCTCTTCTCCATTTGAAACCAGAGGTCAGAGGTCCGTTCAGTGTCGTGGATGTAATGTGGAGCTGCATTTATTTATTTTTTGGTTCCCCCTCTCTGTTCTGTTTCAGAAAAGTGAGGTGAAAAAAGCGTGGTCATCCCTGGGATTATTCCCTTTAACCTCGGCTTAATTTACTGATCTGGTGCTGGGAGACATGTGGGGCAGGAGAAGAATGCAGGTATGGTGTTTACAGGCTGGGACAGCCAGGCCTCTCCAGGGATGCATGTGTGCAACAATGCAACTCTCAGCGCAGATTTGCATAACTCTATGCTAATCAACACAATCCCGGGTTGTTTCAGATAATTGGGGCTGCTAACTGTAATGCAATTGTTTGCCTCTCCTTTTGCACTATACAAACCAGCGGCCAATTATTCTACACTAATTATCCTATGGGGAGACTGGGGGTAATATTTCCAGATTAGTCTACATGGGTGAGTATCCAAGATGTGTTTTGTTAGAGATTTAGGAATAAGGAGAATCATTTGTGTTACAAAAACAGGGTAACCACTTGCATTGCATTGAACTAATGCATTTTTTTGCGTGTGCGGTTGATGATGGTTGTTTTTTTCCAATATGAACTGAAACCAAATACACTATATATACAAAAGCATGTGGACACCCCTTCAAATGAGTGGATTCGGCTATTTCAGCCACATCCGTTGCAGACAGGTGTATAAAATCGAGCACACAGTCATGCAATCTCCATAGACAAACATTGGCTGTAGAATGGCCTTACTGAAGAGCTCAGTGACTTTCAACGTGGCACCGTCATAGGATGCCTCCTTTCCGACAAGTCAGTTTGTCAGATTTCTGCCCTGCTAGAGCTGCCCTGGTCAACTGTAAGTGCTGTTATTGTGAAGTGGAAACTTCTAGGAGCAACAACGGCTCAGCCGCAAAGTGGTAGGCCACACAAGCTCACAGAACAGGACCACTGAGTGCTGAAGCGCGTAGCGTGTAAAAATCGTCTGTCCTTGGTTGCAACACTCACTACTGAGTTCCAAACTGCCTCTGGAAGCAACGGCGCAATGCCAAGCGTTGGCTGGAGTGGTGTAAAGCTCGCCGCCATTGGACTCTGGAGCAATGGAAACACATTCTCTGGAATGATGAATCACGCTTCACCATCTGGCAGTCCGACAGACGATTCTGGGTTTGGCGGATGCCAGAAGAACGCTACCTGCCCCAATGCATAATGCCAACTGTAAAGTTTGATTGAGGAGGAATAATGGTCTGGGGCTGTTTTTCATGGTTTCAGGCTAGGCCCCTTAGTTCCAGTGAAGGGAAATCTTAACGCTACAGCATACAATGACATTGTAGCAACAGTTTGGGAACGACCTTTGCTGTTTCAGCATGACAACGCCCCCGTGCACAAAGCGAGGTCCATACAGCAATGGTTTGTCGAGATCGGTGTGGAAGAACTTGACTGGCCTGCACAGATCCATGACCCCATCGAACACCTTTGGGATGAATTGGAACGCCGACTGCGAGCCAGGCCTAATCGCCCAACATCAGTGCCCGACCTCACTAATGTTATTGTGGCTGAATCTCAGCAATGTTCCAACATCTAGTGGAAAGCCTTCCCAGAAGAGTGGAGGCTGTTATAGCAGCAAAGAGGAGACCAACTCCATATTAATGCCCATGATTTTGGAATGAGATGTTCGACCAGCTGGTGTCCACATACTTTTGGTCATGTAGTGTACCTATGGCTGAAAGTTATGATGCTCACATAATCAAATTTCTGTTCTACTTTAACGACCATGTGTGACATTACAAAATATGTTATCAATCAATCAAATGTATCTATGCAGTCCCTAATTGGCCGAGCCAACGGACAAGTAGTAGTTGTCTGAACGATTCCTCGTTTCTGAGCAAAATACTGCAGGAGAAGAGTCTCCCTATTGTCCCAGAGAGCCTCATCAATACACCCAGAGAGCCTCATCAATACACCCAGAGAGCCTCATCAATACACCCAGAGAGCCTCATCAATACACCCAGAGAGCCTCATCAATACACCCAGAGAGCCTCATCAATACACCCAGAGAGCCTCATCAATACACCCAGAGAGCCCTCAGAAATGCATCCTCATCAATAGACACAGAGAGCCCTCAGAAATGCATTTACATTTACATTACATTTTAGTCATTTAGCAGACGCTCTTATCCAGAGCGACTTACAGTTAGTGAATATATATATTTTTTTATACTGGCCCCCCGTGGGAATCGAACCCACAACCCTGGCGTTGCAAACGCCATGCTCTATCAACTGAGCTACATCCCTGCCGGCCATTCCCTCCCCTACCCTGGACGACGCTGGGCCAATTGTGCGCCGCCCATGAGTCTCCCGGTCGCGGCCGGCTGCGACAGAGCCTGCATCCTCATCAATAGACACAGAGAGCCCTCAGAAATGCAGCCTCATCAATAGACTGAGACACTGGATCCCTCGCTCTGCACTAATCTGGTGGGGTCTTCACCTTCTCAAGCACATCTCTCCCATCCCCAATGGGGTCAGCCAGCCAGACAGACACCTCTCAAGTGTGAGACACACTACTAAACTGGAGTCAAAAGGGTGTGAGGCTGTGAGGTCCCCATCCCACTCAAAGCACTCACTGACAACTCCAAAGAAGAGACCAAGGTCAGTTCAGTTCACAGAGCCTCTCTGGTCCTTATAGCTATCTATGGTCTTAATGAATCCTTGTGGGATCCATTCACAGAGCCACTCTGGTCCTTATAGCTATCTATGGTCTTAATTAATCCTTGTGGGATCCATTCACAGAGCCACTCTCCTAGTCAGTCAGATTTAACAAGCTCTGTGTCTCTGTTTGCTCATCAGGGAGGTTCCCAAAGTTCCAGAGGCCTTTATTCTAGTTCTGGAGGACCTGTATTGTAATTCAGGTGGTCCTGTATTGTAGTTCTGGAGGTCCTGTATTGTAGTTCCAGAGGCCTGCATTGTAGTTCTGGAGGTCCTATATTGTAGTTCTGGAGGATCTGTATTGTAGTTCTCGAGATATTGTAGTTCTGGAGGTCCTGTATTGTAGTTCTGGAGGTTCTGTATTGTAGTTCTGGAGGTCCTGTGTTGTAGTTCTGGAGGTTCTGTATTGTAGTTCTGGAGGTCCTGTATTGTAGTTCTGGAGGTTCTGTATTGTAGTTCTCAAGATATTGTAGTTCTGGAGGTCCTGTATTGTAGTTCTGGGGGTCCTGTATTGTAGTTCTGGAGTACCCTCTATTGTGGATCCAGAGGCCCTAGTTGTATTGTGTATCATCAACCAACCGTTGACCATCTCAACACGGACCTCTGAGGAGATAATACGAAGGACAAACATGGGAAAGGAGATAATACGAAGGACAAACATGGGAAAGGAGATAATACGAAGGACAAACATGGGAAAGGAGATAATACGAAGGACAAACATGGGAAAGGAGATAATACGAAGGACAAACATGGGAAAGGAGATAATACGAAGGACAAACATGGGAAAGGAGATAATACGAAGGACAAACATGGGAAAGGAGATAATACGAAGGACAAACATGGGAAAGAAAGAAGAGCTTGATTTGAAATGAAGAACTCTTAACAAGATCAGGCTTGGTGTGTTTACCAGTATACTGTGTTCAGAAGGGATCCTGAAAGAAAGAAAAACTTGATTTGAAATGAAGAACAAGATCAGGCTACTCCATGGAGCTTGGGTGTGTCACAAGTATACTGTGTTAAAAAGGTAGTCTGAAAAAAAACTTTGGGAACAAAGATATACTTGATGACCAAAGAGTTTGAACAATTACAGTGTATGAGAGCAACTTGCTCACTGATTTAACACTTCATGGGAGGTAAAATCTATGGATGGCCTGATCTTACACCGACTGTTTATTCTTTCTATAAAAGTCTACTATACAGGTCTTAGACATTTCAGATTGTAAAATGTTCAATCTAGGATCAATGCTTATGATATCAACCAGAACATATCCTTGGTTGGTAATCCATTCATGTCCATGCAAGACTCTTAGAATCAAGCAATGGTTGTGAAAATGTTAACATAACATTGCATGTGACACCTGTGACAGCCACCAAGTGCATCTATGTGGAACAAGGCCTGTGCAACTTGAACTAAGTTTGAATAGGAGGCTACTCCTACCCTGGGGATATTTTCTCCGGAGCCCCTCTCTGGAGTTACTGATAATTCTTATTATTGTTCAGTGGACTGGATCGGCCATCACAAAACACGGCAGCACATTGAGAGGGCTGCATGGTGGAGGGCATCGGTTAGGTGACGAACGGACTGGCAGTGAGAATGAACTTAATCTCCTAAGCCTCGTGTTGGGGGCTTGTCTGTTCTCTCTGTCCCCCTCCCTTCCTCTCCCCCTCCGTCCCTCTCCCCCTCCCTCCCTCTCCCCCTCCGTCCCTCTCCCCATCCCTCGACAAAGCAGAACACAGGCAAAAAGCAACAAGAGAAACTCAATCTACCTTGTCCCAAGAAATACGTTTTTTCACACTTTTCAGAAATGCATTTCACAAACTTGCACATGCAGGTTTTTACTGTGAGTATAAACCATTGCTTCAGTCACTATTTTATTTTATTTTTACCTCAAAGTGTATTTGAGGGTATCTACAGTAATATCTGAAATGGTAATCATAAACAAGATCATTATTTGGAAGCGTTAATGTTCAGAATATTTTTTGTTAGTCCTTGCATTAGAATTTGAAAATAAAGGAAGATACCTCTTCATTAGCCACAGGAACACATTCAGATTTATGTCGGCTGGTGACACCTGAGGGTAAAGTGTCACTTAAGGGATAGAGGCAACACCACTTCACGGTGATCACTTTACCTTGAAAGGTATCCTGCTAAAAGCTAAGATAATACAATTATCACTTAAAGGTGATTTAGTGGCCAGGAAGGTTTGGAATGACTGATTTCAGGAGGATTTTGGGGGCAAATGCTTGGAATCAACCCTCTTTGTTACCAAGAACATTATGATAGTTCACAGGAAGGCCAGCATGAGTCTAATTCTAATGTGACTTCTCTCTCTGTCACACAACATGTCCATTAACGAATGAATAACCTTTTTTTGACTTTTACTGGCTTTTTAATTACAACCAATATTTTGTAGATTCTGTAAACCTGCAGAACTACCAATATCACTACCAGCCACTGAACATGCATTACAATCCGGATTTACATAATCGTCCGGGTTTGGCCGGTGTAGGCCGTCATTGTAAATAAGAATTTGTTCTTAACTGACTTGCCTAGTTAAATAAAGGTAAAATAAAATAAAAAATAATGCCAGTACCATTATGCTGCTGTCCCAAGAGGTCAATCAAGAAGCAAGCATAAGATTTAGGCAACAGTGGATATGTTGGCCCTATATACTAATATCATGCAGGTTTGTAGCCAAAGCCTGATGATGAGATGTATGCCTGCAACACACCAGGGTCATGAACTTGTGACACTGCTGGGACATCTGTACACATTCTCCCACTGCGACTAAAGCACTCTCCTTGATATCAAGCCTAATGGTATAAAACCTTGCTTGGTCCTCTCCTCTGAAAGAATGTGGCACGCAGACAGAATAGGAAGTCCCCAAGGAGAGGGCCCTACTCGGTTAGGGACGGACAACCCTTTTTGTTCTGGAAATCCCCACAACAAACCCCAAAATATTTGTGGACATCTGCCCTGGGCTCATCTACATGCATAGCCCCAGTCTGGGGGTTGGTGACCTGCCCAGGAGACAATGGAGCTGCAGTCTGATCTATAGCCACTACTGCTACTGCCTTTATATTCCAGCTCAAAGAAAAGACTCTAAAAACTGGAAAAAGAGAAAAGAGTAAGTGAATGTCAGGACATCTTTTCAGGGAGGGTAGATACAACTACCGCTCTGGTTTCTCCTCCCTTCAAGCCTTCCACGAATGATACATTTTCACTGTGCAGGCGACCAGACCTTTGTCCATAGGCTGCCATTCAGGGGAAATCGGTGTAGTGAAGGGCACTGGATTAAAACAATTGGATGGATCCCATCCGGAAGAAAGGTGGATTTGGTGGTCCCTAAATTATCCTCCAAACAACTATGCATGTTGAATTTAGATACCTCTCACATGAATGTCAAATAAAAAATATTGATCGATTTATAGAAATATTGGCTTGTTTGTGTGAAAAGCAGCATTTCAATTAACATTGCTTTGTGAAGTCACTGGGAAAAGTAATAATCACAAGTAAGTCATCCTTAGAAAAACTATCATCCTTAGTCAGTCCTGTTGAACAATACCATCATCTACTGGTCACAACATGAACTGTACGTGTAAAGCGCATGCTCACCAATAGAGGGGGCTCTCGACATTTCTTTGTACCCATTCTCCTCCAGTAACGATGCCAATAAAGAATAAATAAACACAACATTCAAACAATTTCAAAGATTTTACTGAGTTACCGTTTATATACAGTGCATACAAAAACATTCGGAAAGTATTCAGACCCCTTGACCTTTTCGACATTTTGTTACCTCACAGCCTTATTCTGAAATTGATTAAATCGTTTTTTTCCCCCTCAACAATCTACACACAATACCCCATAATGACAAAGCAAAAACAGGTTTTTAGAAATTTTTGCAAATGTATAACAAATATGAAATATCAAATTTACATAAGTATTCAGACCCTTTACACAATACTTTGCTAAAACACCTTTGGCAGCGATTACAGCCTCGAGTCTTCTTGGGTATGACGCTACAAGCTTGGCACACCTGTATTTGGGGAGTTTCTCCCATTCTTCTCTGCAGATCCTCTCAAGCTCTGTCAGGTTGGATGGGGAGCGTCGCTGCACAGCTATTTTCAGGTCTTTCCAGAGATGTTCGATCGGGTTCAAGTCTGGGCTCTGGCTGGGCCCCTCAAGGACATTCAGAGACTTGTCACAAAGCCACTCCTGCGTTGTCTTGGCTGTTTGCTTAGGGTCATTGTCCTGTTGGAACCGTCGCCCCAGTCTGAGGTCCTGAGCGTTCTGGAGCAGGTTTTCATCAAGGATCTCTCTGTACATTACTCCGTTCATCTTTCCTCCTGCTGCTGAAAAATCTCCTCACAGCATGATGCTGCCACCACCATGCTTCACCGTAGGGATGGTGCCAGGTTTCCTCCAGACGTGACGCTTGGCATTCAGGCCAAACAGTTCAATCTTGGTTACATCAGACCAGAGCATCTTGTTTCTCATGGTCTAAGAGTCTTTAGGTGCCTTTTGGCAAACTCCAAGCGGGCTGTCATGTGCCTTTTACTGAGGAGTGGCTTCCGTCTGGCCACTCCACCATAAAGGCCTGACTGGTGGAGTACTGCAGAGATGGTTGTCCTTCTGGAAGGTTCTCCCATCTCCACAGAGGAACTCTGGAGCTCTGTCAGAGTGAGCATCGGGTTCTTGTTCACCTCCCTGACCAAGGCCCTTCTCCCCCGATTGCTCAGTTTGGCCAGGCGGGCAGCTCTAGGAAGAGTCTTGGTGGTTCCAAACTTCTTCCATTTAAGAATGATGGAGGCCACTGTGTTCTTGGGGACCTTCAATGCTGCAGAAAATATTTGGTACCCTTCCCCAGATCTGTGCCTCAACACAATCCTGTCTCGGAGCTCTACGGACAATTCCTTCGACCTCATGGCTTGGTTTTTGCTCTGACATGCACTGTCAACTGTGGGACCTTATATAGACAGGTGTGTAACTTTCCAAATCATGTCCAATCAATCGAATTTACCACAGGTGGACTCCAATCAAGCTGTAGAAACATCTCAAGGATGGTCAATGGAAACAGGATGCACCTGAGCTCAATTTCGAGTCTCATAGTACAGGGTCTGAATACATATGTAAACAAGGTATGTTTTTATTTTTAATAAATGTGCAAACATTTCTAAAAACCTGTTTACGCTTTGTCATTATGGGGTATTGTGTGTAGAGTGATGAGGGAAAAACTAATTTAATCAATTTTAGATTAAGGCTGTTACGTAACGAAATGTGGATGAAGTCAAGGGGTCTGAATACTTCCCGAATTAAATCGTTAGGCCCTAATCTATGCATTTCACATGACTGGGATGGTTGATCAGGCTGTTGATTGTGGCTTGTGGAATGTTGTCCCACTCCTCTTCAATGGTTATGCGAAGTTGCTGGATATTGGCGGGAACTGGAACACGCTGTTGTACACGTCGATCCAGAGCATCCCAAACATGCTCAATGGGTGACATGTCTGGTGAGTATGCAGGCCATGGAAGAACTGGGACATTTTCAGCTTCCAGGAATTGCATATAGAACCTTTGGACATGGGACCGTGCATTATCAAGATGAAACATGAGGTGATGGCGGCAGAGGAATAGCACAACAATGGGCCTCAGGATCTCGTCACGTTATCTCTATGCATTGAAATTGCCATCGATAAAATGCAATTGTGTTCATAGCTTATGCCTGCCCGTACCATAACCCCACCGTCACCATGGGTGCACTCTGTTCACAACATACACGCTGTCTGCCATCTGCCCAGTACAGTTGAAACCAGGATTCATCTATGAAAAACACACTACATTTACATTTTAGTCATTTAGCAGACGCTCTTATCCAGAGCGACTTACAGTTAGTGAGTGCATACATTTTCATACTGGCTCCCCGTGGGAAACGAACCCACAACCCTGGCGTTGCAAGCGCCATGCTCTACCAACTGAGCTACAGGGGACTAGCGTGAGGACACTTCTCCAGCGTGCCAGTGGCCATCAAAGGTGAGCATTTGCTCACTGATGTTGGTTACGACGCTGAACTGCAGTCAGGTCAAGACCCTGGTGAGGAGGACGAGCACGCAGATGAGCTTCCCGGAGACGGTTTCTGACAGTTTGTGTAGAAATTCTTCAGTTGTGCAAACCCCCAGTTTCATCACCTGTCCGAGTTGCTCGTCTAAGAAGCCAGATGTGGAGGTCCTGGGCTGGCGTGGTTACATGTGGTCTGCGGTTGTGAGGCCGGTTGGACGTACTGACAAATTCTCTAAAACTACGTTGGAGGTGGCTTATGGTAGAGAAGTTAACATTAAATTCTCTGGCAACAGCTCTGGTGGACATTCCTGCAAATTACACGCTCCCTCAACTTGAGACATCTGTGGCATTGTGTTGTGTGACAAAACTGCACTTTTTAGAGCAGCCTTTTATTGTCCCCAGCACAAGGTGTAATGATTATGCTGTTTAATCAGCTCCTTGATATGCCACACCTGAGGTGGATGGATTATCTTTGGAAAGGAGAAAAGTTCACTAACAGGGATGTAAACAAATGTGCGCACAAAATGAGAGAAATAAGCTTTTGTGGGTATGGAACATTTCTGGGATCTTTTATTTCAGCTCATGGGACCAACACTTTACATGTTGCGTTTACATTTTTGTTCAGTATACTTCCTCCTCAACCAAGCAATGCAATTATCTGAACGTCTGCATGGGAGGCACCTATTAGTTCAAATTATCAACCAAGCTCCTTTCTTTAGACTCTGGCCCTAATATAACTGGTTACATTATTTATTATCTCTACATCACAACAGTTGGTGAACATTCAAAAAGACCAGCATCTGAGACTAAATACAAATCAAAAAAAGGTATATTGCGCTTACATTGAGCAAGACGAGTTGTCAGAAAACATTAAAACAAAACTCCATACATTCTCCAGATTAATTCATAGCTGGTTCCTCCTGGTTAACATAAAAAAAGTTACAAAGCTGTATAGCTAAACATGAAAGCCTAAAAAAAAAACTGCTGAAACATCACCTCTAGGGTTAACTAACTAACTCTATCCATGCATGAACACTTGAAATTCCCTACACAGTCTTCATCCCAGTGGTGCTTTGAGCTTTGACCTTCTCTTTTTCCAGACGTTTCTGAAAATAAAAAACGGGGACAGCATTTTAAGTTTCAGAGCATATCGTTTTTTTTTTCTTATGCTGAAAACTGTTTGATACCAAGTG
The DNA here is from genome assembly GCF_020615455.1 of Coregonus clupeaformis. Taxonomy (NCBI): domain Eukaryota; kingdom Metazoa; phylum Chordata; class Actinopteri; order Salmoniformes; family Salmonidae; genus Coregonus; species Coregonus clupeaformis. The sequence goes on from NC_059194.1 coordinate 966,659, forward strand.
AGAGACGTATTGGTGTGTTTTGTGTTAGTTCCTTAAAATGACTGCTTAGATATATTGGCATATCTGCTAATTGACAATAATAAATATATGTTTACCTTGAGTTTTTGGTAGTGAGATTGACTGCTGCAGTGGACCTTCTTGGCTGTCTCCTCGTTGGAATAGAACAGGAAACAGACCCTACAGTAGTAGCCCATCTTCACATATTCAACACCTGCAATCAGAGAGAGTCACTATGATGTTTGGATATAATGTATGAAATATACAGTACATATATAGTTCTAATGTTGTTCATGTTTTAGAGAAGACAAGAAAAGGAAGGAAAAAATCTAGTTATTCTACAGTGCATTCGGAAAGTATTCAGACCCCTTGACTTTTTCCACATTTTGTTACGTTACAGCCTTATTCTAAAATTGATTAAATTGTTTAGTTTTTTCCCCCCTCATCAAATCTACACACAATACCCCAAAACTGAAATATCACATTTACGTAAGTATTCAGAGCCTTTACTAAGTAAAGGCTCTGTCTGAGGTCCTGAGCAGGTTCTCTCTGTACTTTGCTCCGTTCATCTTTGCCTCGATCCTGACTAGTCTCCCAGTCCCTGCCGCTGAAAAACATCCCCACAGCATGATGCTGCCACCACCATGCTTCACCGTAGGGATGGTGCCAGGTTTCCTCCAGACGTGACACTTGGCATTCAGGCCAAATAGTTCAATCTTGGTTTCATCAGACCAGAGAATCTTGTTTCTCATGGTCTGAAAGGGACCTTCAATGCTGCAGACATTTTTTGGTACTCTTCCCAAGATCTGTGCCTCGACACAATCCTCTCTCTGAGCTCTACGGACAATTCCTTCGATCTCATGGCTTGGTTTTTGCTCTGACATGCACTGTCAACTGTGGGACCTTATATAGACAGGTGTGTGCCTTTCTAAATCATGTCCAATCAAATGAATTTAGCAAAGAGTCTGACTACT